>NW_022589740.1:5241441-5448280 GCF_004348235.1 Phoca vitulina | reverse complement strand
GGGCTGCCCGCGCTGGCTCCACCCGACGGGAGACGCTGCCCTCCGCCAGCTCACCTGCGAGAAGACAGGGCTGCCCGTGCTGGCTCCACAGCCCGAGCCGCCCAGGAGCGCGTGAAGGCTGGGAAATGCACGCCGTGGGCATCTGCTGCCCTCTATGATCTGCTCTGGGGCTTTGGTGGTCATCTGCATCAAACTTTTTTTTTAAAGGTTTTATTTATTTTTGTAAGACACAGAGAGAGAGATCACGAGCACTAGAGGTGGAGGAGGGGCAGAGGGAGAAGCAGGCTCCCTGCTGAGCAGGACTCGATCCCAGGACCCTGGGATCAGGACCCGAGCCGAAGGCAGACACTCAACCGACTGAGCCACCCAGGCACCCCCTGAATCAAACTTTAAATATGGGCTGAAACTTGCTCGTGTGCTAATAAACCATTCACAGGATTCCACTACCACCTCCTTTCCCCACCCCATTCTGATCTCTCAGGCAGATTTACTGGAAACTTGTGTATCATTAGGAATATCTTACTATTACTCTACCATCTGATTTTTCATCCCCAGTGTCAATTATATTGAGTTCCCAATTAACAAAAGCTATTCCTCAAAGCTAGCTATAGTTGGAGGCACAGGACCGGTCTCCCAAAAAAATACTGAGTAAGTCTTGAGATCAGGCCCAACGTTCAATAAAATGTGGTAACTGGCAAGCAAGATATGCCACTTGCATAGACCAGGAAGGAGCTTCAAATTGGTAGGTCACTGGTTCGTGTGAGGTCATCCAAGTGGACAGGCCATGCAACTCCCTCCAGCTGCACTATGGCCTGGGAGAGGGGGACAACAGAGAAGAGAGAGGGCATGGGGGTAGGAAAACAAGACCAGATCCAACAACATGCGCACAATCAAAAGCACAGGGGGCTGAGTTAGCAGATTATTACAAACCCTAATAGGCCTAATGTCACTTACTGAACTCAGCATACCACTGACTTCAGTGGAACTTTTGCCCCAGAAAGGGAGGATGGCAAGAGGCCCAGAAATGCATAAAGAATTTGAAACCAGCCATTTATAACAAGGGACCAAAAAAAAAGAAAAATCTTTAAGAAAGAGACTATTTATATACTTTAAACTAGATACTCATATGGGCAAGTGGAACCAGTAAGAAGGATCCAGATACAGCCTGTGACCCACTCTGGGTATCCTTTTTGTCCCCATGAGCCTGAGTCTCCTCCTGAACCTGGGAAAACTAACAGGGGAAACCCACCACACCCTCCCCCACTGAGAGACATCCAGGGGTGAAACCTCTTCTGCCCCCTCAGGCAGCACCAGCAGGGACCAGTGGGATCCCCAGGGGCACCAGACAAACCAGGTCAATCAAAATAGCACCACAAAGGCTCTGAAGATTAAACTGCCATGGAACCACAGGCCACTACAGTAGTCAAAGACCCCCATGCTAAACCTAAACAGGGTGACTGCCTACTAAAATAAAAAATTGAAATAGAATCTGGAGTTTCCAGACATAAAAGACAAAGTATCCAGGATATGATAAAAAAAAAAACACCCATCAACCAAGAACCAAGAAAATCCCAACCTGAATAAAAAAGATGATCAACAAATGCCAATACTAAAATGAATCAGATAAACCAGATTCATAAAAACACTTGAGTCGAATATAAGTTTTCTTGAAATAAGTGAAAAAAAAAAAAAAAAGAAAAATCCCAGGAAAGAAATAGAAGCTACAAAGAAGAGTCAAATGGAAATTATAGAACTGAAACACAAAATAAGAGAAATTTTAAAACTCATTGGATAGAATCAATCATAGAGACAAGAGAGGACAGAATCGGTGAACTTGAGGACAGAACAAAAGAATTCACCCAATTTCAACAAAAAGAGAAAACATACTGAAAAAGTAACCCATGGAACCTCTGGGGCCTGTGGGACAATAACAAAAGGCTAGCATTCCCATCATCAGAGTCTCTGGAGAGAGGAAAGAGAGTAGGCCTGGAAGAGCGTATAAAGAAATAATGGCCGAAAACTTCCCAAATTTGGCAAAAGACACAAACCCACAGATCCAAAGAATTTAGTGGGTGCAAACAAGCTGAACCCAGAAAAATCCACACAAAGACACATCATGATTACTATTTTAAAAATAAAGGAGAAAAATCTTAAAAGCAGCCAGAGAGAAAGGATACACTATTTACACAGGGACGTCAATTCAAATGACAGTGGCATTTCCATCTCTAACCATGGAGGACAGAAGAAAGTGGTTTCACATGCTGAAGGGGAAGAACTGTCAACTGGGAATTCTATATCCAGAGAAACTGTCTTCCAGGAGTGCAGGGAAAACAAAAACATTCTCAGACAAAGAAAGAATTTGATGATAGCAAAGCTACCCATAAAGATTAGCTAAAGACAGTTCTTCCGACTGAAAGGAGATGGTGAAAGAATCCTGGGACATTAGGAAGAAAGAAGAAGGGAAAAGAGAGAAATAGTGCTACATACAATAGAAATCATTTATTAATGAGTTTTATAAATAACATTTGATGATTGAGACCAAAATTATAACATCATCTGATCCTCAAGACAATGATAATTAAAAGTAGGGAAGGTAAAAAGATTTAAATGGAAGTGAGGTTTCCATACTTCACAGAAAATCTGTAGGGAAGGCACAGGCCCTACAACAGGCCCTAACATAGTCTTAACGAAGAAGAATGGAGGGAGAAGAGTGGCCCTCTTTGCTAGGAAGGCTTACTGAGGACAGTGTCCTACTGATGGAAACACAGACATACTGATCAACTGAGCAGAACGGAGAACCCAGCAGCTGGCCCACACAAACGTGTTCAACGGATATTTGACAAAGGTGCAAAAATAGTCCAGTGAAAGAAGGACAGCCTTTTCAACAAATGGTGCTGGAACACCAATAGATAAATGGATGTCTATAGACAAAAATGAGTCTCGACCTAAGCCTCATACCTTATACAAAAATGAAGTCAAAAAGGATTACAGGTGTGAACGTAAAACTATACAAATTTTAGAAAAAAATAGGAAAAAATCTTTGATGTCTAGAATTAGGCCAACCAGGCCAAGAGTTCTTAGACTTAACACCAAAAGCACAATCCGTAAGAAGAAATACTGATAAATTTGTCCTCATCAAAATTAAAAGCTTTTGCTCTGTGGAAGCCCATGGGAAGAAGATGGAAAAACAAGCTATGCTTAGAGAAAATGTTTGCAAACACATATGCAACAAAGGACGAGTGTATAGATTATAGTGTATACTTTAAAAAACTCGAAATTCAAGGTAAAAAAACAAACAATCCAATTAGAAAGCAGGAAGAGACACGTACACACATTTCACAGAAGAGGATATACAGATGACAAGGGAACACATGAAAGATGTCAACATCATGAGCCACCAGGAAAATGCAAATTAAAACCAGGAGGTATCACCACCTTGCCTCCTAGAACAGCTCAGAATAAAAAAATAGTGACAACATCAAATGCTGACAGGGATGCGGAGAAACTGGCTTGTCAAGTGGTATGGGCACTGTGGAAAAGAGTTTGGTAGTTTCTTATAAAACTAAGCATAAGGGGCACCTGGCTGGCTCAGGAGGTAGAGCATCTGACTCTTGAATCTCAGGGTCATGAGTTTGAGCCCCACATTGGGTATAGAAATTACTTTAAAAAATTTCTTTAAAAATTATCAGATGACCCAGAAATTGCAACAGTGGGTATTTATCCAGAGAAATGAGAACTTATATATCCATACAAAAACCTGCACACAAAATGTTCCTAGCAGTTTCATATGTAAAAGCCTCAAATGGGACTCAACCTAGATGTCCTTCACCAAGTAAATGGTTAAACCAAGTGTGGAATACTGTGAAATAAACATACCCTGCAATATTACTCAGCAATAAAAAGGAATAAAATATTGATATACACAACAAACTGAATGAATTTTGAATTGAATGAACAAATTGAATTTTCAGTGAATTAGGTTGAATGAAAAAGGCCAATCCAAAGAGGTTACATATTGTGTGATTCTACTTATGCAACACTTTTGACTGAAAAAAAAAAAAATTAGCAATAGGGGATGGATTAATGGTTGTCAGAAAACTCAGGGATCGGAGGTGGGAGAGTGGGAGGCAAGTTGGGATGATTATGAAAAGGAAACAGGAGAGATCCTTGTGGTGTGGTTTCCAGTGTTCAGTATCTTGATAGTGATGGTGAATACGAGAACCCACACAGGCAATACAATTATATAGAATTACACATGTACACATGAGTACATTTCTGTATCATTTCCTACAAGTGCATGTAAACTACAATTATCTCAATAAACATTTCAATTTTGAAAACCTGAATAGTGTCACAATGTGAATGATGAAACCAGGTAATATTTCCACTATGAAGTTAATTTTCAAACATGGTGTGAGGCACCCTCGGCCAGGTGCACAGCATGGAGAGGGCTCTGGGCAAACTGCTTTTGTGGGGAGTTTTCCATCACTCAGTTAATCACCACTGGAAAGCCACTGCTTTATGAGAGAAAGGGGAAGGGAATGTTATATTCAGACAGTAGTAGAATCCATCAGAATGAAGACAGATGCTAGTAAACTCCCTGTCCGCCAATTAGCAATTACTGATACCAACAGGTCTTTAACTCCAGAGGGCAGGGACACATCTGTTTTCTTCACCAAAGGCTGATCGGCACCTGGCACAACCCCTCACTCATGATAGGCACTCAGTAGGGTTGACTGGTGAGTGAAGAACAAATTCACACCTCTCATAGTGTGGCTGAAGAAAGACGTTCCTGCCAACTAGGACTTTACAATATTCTAGCTCTGTAGGTCAAGTAGGAATTTCCTGGTGTGCTAACCATCCCCTAAGCTTGTGCCTTCTTCTACACAGAAGAGCGAAGAATACTTTTTTAAAAATTTCTTTATTTAAATTCAATTTAGTTAACATATAGTGTATTATTAGTTTCAGGGGTAGAATTTAGTGATTCATCAGTTGCATATAACACCCAGTGCTCATTACATCAAGAGCCCTCCCTAATGTCCATCACCCAGTTACCCCCTCCCCCACCCACCTCCCCTCCAGCAACTCTCAGTTTGTTTCCTATGGTTAAGAGTCTGTTATGGTTTGCCTCCCTCTGTTTTTATTTTATTTTTCCTTCCCTTCCCCTATGCTCATCTGTTTTGTTTCTTAAATTCCACATATGACTGAAATCATATGGTATTTGTCCTTCTCTGACTGACTTATTTCTCTTAGCATAATACTCTCTAGTTCCATCCACATTGCAAATGGCAAGATTTCATTCTTTTTGATGGCCAATAATATTCCATTGTGTGTGTGTGTGTGTGTGTGTATGTGTGTGTGTGTGTGTGTGTACCACATCTTCTTTACCCATTCATCCCTCAACGGACATCTGGGCTCTTTCCCATAGTTTGCTTATTGTGGACATTAGTGCTATAAACATTGGGGTGCATGTGCCCTTTTGAATCACTATGTTTGTATCCTTTGGATAAATACCCAGTAGTGCAATTGCTGGATTCTAGGGTAGTTCTATTTTTAACTTTTTGAGGAACCTCCATACTGTCTTCCAGAGTGGCGGCACCAGTTTGCATTCCCATCAACAGCATAGGAGGGTTCCCCTTTCTCCGCATCCTCACCAACATCTGTTGTTTCCTGAGTTGTTAATTTTAGCCATTCTGACCAGTGTGAGGTAATACCTCAATGAGGTTTTGCTTTGTATTTCCCTAATGCCGAGTGATGTTGAACATTTTTTCATGTGTCTGTTAGCCATTTGTATATCTACTTAGGAGAAATGTCTGTTCGTGTCTTCCGCCCATTCCTTGACTGGATTTTTTGGTTTTTTTGGGTGTTGAGTTTGGAGACCAGCCCTTTATCTGATATGTCATTTGTGAATATCTTCTCCCATGCTGTAGGTTGTCTTTTGGTTTTGTTGACTGTTTCCTTTGCTGTGCAGAAGCTTTTTACCTTCATGAAGTCCCAACAATTCATATTTGCCTTTGTTTCCCTTGCCTTTGGCGCTGTGTCTAGCCAGAAGCTGCTGTGGCTGAGGTCATAGAGGTTGCTGCATGTGTTCTCCTCTAGGATTTTGATGGATTCCTGTCTCACCTTTAGGTCTTTCATCCATTTTGAGTCTATTTTTGTGTGCAGTGTAAGGAAATGGTCCAGTTTCATTCTTCTGCATGTGGCTGTCCAATTTTCCCAACATCATTTGTTGAAGAGACTGTCTTTCTTCCATTGGACGTTCTTTCCTGCTTTGTCGAATATTAGTTGACCATAGAGCTTAGGGTCCATTTCTGGGCTCTCTATTCTGTTCCACTGATCTATGAGTCTGTTTTTGTGCCAGTACCATGCTGTCTTGGTGACGACAGCTTTGTAATAAGGCTTGAAGTCTGGAATTGTGATGCCACCAGCTTTGGTTTTCTTTTTCAACATTATTTTGGCTATTTGGGGCCTTTTCTGGTTCCATACAAATTTTAGGACTCTTTGTTCTAGCTCTGTGAAAAATGCTGGTGGTATTTTGATAGGGATTGCATTGAATGTATACATTGCTTTGGGTAGTACAGATATCTTAACAATATTTGTTATGAGTGAAGGAATACTTGATGTAATGACCTAAAGCTGTCCTAAAGTCAAAATTAATCTTCAAATACCTAACCATATCCATTTTAATATTTAAACATATATTAAATTTTATACAAACTAAATTTCATACAAATCCAAGAACTGAGCACACCTCCATCCCTCCCTCATACACACACACACACCAAAGTTTATCCCTTACAGTATGCATGCTCCAAAATTTGAAAAAAGAAAAGACCTAACTGACAAAGGGGTTCTTAGAAGTATGGAATGTCAAAGTGAAACCGTTTCATCAGACAGGGAACCACACTGATGTTTCTTTTTTTTTTTTAAGATTTTTTGTTATTTATTTGACAGAGAGAGAGACAGCGAGAGAGGGAACACAAGCAGGGGGAGTGGGAGAGGGAGAAGCTGGCTTCCCGCCGAGCAGGGAGCCCGATGCGGGGCTCGATCCCAGGACCCTGGGACCATGACCTGAGCCGAAGGCAGACTCTTAACGACTGAGCCACCCAGGCGCCCCACACTGATGTTTCTGATGTGGAAAGTGAAGGCTCTGGAACTTGACAAGAGTCTCACAATATCTGTACCCCGGCTAGCTCTCACACAGAAGTAGCTCCCTGCACATGAGCAGAAGTGCCCAGCTCCTGCCATCACTTGTGCGGAGAGGGTGTTAAGACAGAGGGACGGTGCGTCAGACATCTTGTGACAGGAAGTTTTGTCAGTTCTTAAAACTTGGAAAGCGTTTTACTGAGATGCCCTGGAGGTCAGTGTACAAACTGGTATGTCAGTAGCCACCATTACAATGGGTGCCATTTTACCCTTACTTTTACCTTCCCCCCTGCCCAAAGCCTCTTTAGTGGAGATGCAAAAGAGTGTCAGCAGATGTCACCTGGCTCAAATCTGCAGGCAGATCAGTCAATGCAGAGGATAGCGGAAGTAAAACACAGTGAATCATGTAATTAGAAAACCTGGATGTGCCAGCTGAAGTTATGATTTCATTTGAAGGTTTAATACACTAGGAACACTCAGGAAAATTATACAAGTCCTGGAGTCTCATCACTCCACTTGCTATATCTTCATTTGTCATACTTCACATGGTGATGGATGCAATTATCAACACTTTCATTTTTGTTTTAATTTAATTATAGTTTTGTATTTTAACTGTGGCTTAACTTGGGAGTGCACAATATTTTCTTATTATACAGTTTGTCATGACTTTAAGTGGGTTTGAATTTTTAATTGAAATTTTATTGTATCTTAAGGCCAATTACTTTTAGAGGAACTGAAGTCAGATTTTATAGTGCAAAGTCAATGAGACAACAGGACTCCCCACTGAAAACCTTGCTTTAGGGCAGGTTTGTCTGTTCATATCATAGCCACAACTAAGTGGTGTTAGAGTGTGGACACTCAGAGGACAAGAACAGTAGCATTCACTTCATTCTTATACATTGCCTAGACTGATGCTTAGTGTTAATCTCACACACACACACACACACACACACACACTCACACACACTCACAAACACGTTTTCCAGAAGTAGTTTTGGGGGGGAAAAGTGACTTTTGTTTTCAGCTATTCAAAATGTAAAAGTGCAGAACCAAAGAAAAGGGATTAGTGAAAAATTAGTTGTTCATATATCTTAATGTTAGGTGCTTCTTTGAGAAAAGGGGAAACAAGGAAATCCTTGTGAAAGGTTCTGCTGAAAAGCGTTCAAGGAACCTACACCGCTCCCTTTACCCATGGGATACACAATGAAGGTATAGAAGTTCTAAACCAAACCCCTCTCAAAGTAAAGGAAGACATGCTCATTTATGGGACAGAGTTGGTAAGATTCTTAACCCAGAATCTCAATGTATTTTTTTTCCATTATTAAGGAGTAAATGGTATTAAAGCTAGCTGATGGGCATGTTTATTATAACGATTCTTTCTACTTTTGACAATTTTTGTGAATTTCCATAATAAAGTAAAAAACAAAGTTAACAGTGGATTTGCTGTCTTTGTAAAAGTACTCCCACTCTCCAAATATTATTCTAGTTTTCATTTAGCCAGCGTAAGACAAAAGACCAGACTGTGTGATATCCAATAATCTCTACTTTGACCAATTCTGATAAGGTCAAACACTTTTATCCCCTAGGAGGTGCCATACAAAATTGTCTTTAGTTTAATTGGATGTGTGTGAAAATTTTCCACTTGGGAATAAAATCCCTAGCAAATCCTTGCAGAGTGTTTTCCCTGTACGATGTGGAGCCAACCGGCTAAGGCTCTCAGTGAGGCTGGCTGCCAGTGTAAATCGTGGCTTTCCTGGCTTCACACGTGAGCCAGATGTTGGGGATTTTCTGAGCTATAGAATCGTGGGGAAGAAGATTTTTGCATTTCCTGTGTTCTCATTCCAGCTCTCAAACTTTATGGATTTATGGCCAGTCAACAGTGTCACGAACTGGCCTGAAAATATCCCCAGAGTAAAGCCCATTGACAATGCACCTGACTCTGCCATGGCCTCATACCATCTGTCAGATCAGGGTCTCTTTGTACTGCTTCTTCCTCCAACTGTTCCCCAGAAAGTCAAGGAAGAAGGTGTCATCTTTAATTTTCTGAAACCTGCAATTCAATGCAATTCTACTACGACTTAAAAACATAGTTTATTGCCTTCTAGTATTTTATGATATTCATATTTGTCTATCATAGACAATCAAGACATTCATGAAAGTACAAATGTATTATGTGTTACCACAGGTATCCATAAAAATTTCCCATAATCTCTCTGTCCTTGGAGAACCAACATCATTTTCATTTATTTCCAAGGATAACTAAGGAATTTTGGGATCACAATGAATGTCTATACTTGCCATCATTAGACTGTATGCTTGCATATGTATGCAAACATATATTTAAACATTCTATTATAAGCAGTTTCCTTATTATTAAATATTCTTAAATGACCTTGACGGCTGCATACTTTCATTGAATAGTTATACCATAATTCATTTTCCTAGTCTCATACCATTGGATATTTAGTTTGCTCTCAAATTTCTTTGCCTGTGTAAACAATCTGCTTTGCCACATTTTGACACTGGAGAATCCAATGGAAAATGACTTGTTTTCTGAACAATCACCTCCTTTCGGTTTCAACCAGCCTTCTTAGGAGCAGCACTTCTCAGACTCTGGAACGCATCAGAATCATCCAGAAGGTTTGTTAAAACACAGATTTCTGGGCCCCACTTCCAGGACTGATGACTGAGAAGGTCTTGAGGTGGGTCTGAGAATTTGTATTTCTGACAAGTCCCGTGGTCTGGACCACACCTTGAGAAACACTTCTGGAGACACACCTGCTGGATTGACGAAACGGACGCAGAGAGAGATTTCTCGTTGTGGGCTCATCGCTTTTCTACCCTCCCATCGAGAAATAAAAAGCTGCTTCAGATGACACTTCCCAGCATAGTCCATGGCCTGGCATGTGCTCAGGTGCCCTCCTTATGTTGAAAAATGTTTGGCAAATAAGTAATTCTGGCAGGAGAGACTGCAGTTTTGACACCTACACCTCGATTTGGGATTCATTTTTCTCACTCAAGATTTGGCAAGTGAATCTCTTCCTTAAGGTTAGGCTGTGAAAATATACTCTGACTCATAAACCTAGTTTAAAATACCACAAAAACTAATCAACTATTTCCACAACTAATGAGTATTAAGCATCTTCACTTTGAGTTGTTTTACATGTGTTTACCGGATTTGTGCATTATTGTGTGAATAAATCATCAGGACAAAAACTGTCTCCCTGCACCTCGCCTCTCTCTGATGTCAGCCTATTTTGCCACCTACACTGTCCTCCTAAAAACCATTCCTTATTTACTGTTTCTGTTCCCAGCAAGATGTTCAGAGAAATTACTTCTGATGCATCACATTGAAAAACGCTGGTTAAAAATTTTTAAAGAATACCTTTTTTAATACATGGCTGACCTGGCAACAAAGTAAGGGAATGTTTTAAAGCCCAGAAACACACACAAACAAAAATGCCAGCAATCAAGGTTAAGCAAGAACTGGGGATATTCTACTAATCCCAGGCACCCTAGAGCTTGGCTCCTAAAGGGCCAGGTGGGAAAAACAACAAAGCATGGATCCAGATTTGGATTTAAGTTCAGAGAGAGACTCATTCATAAAGCAGAGGCTTCTGAATGGCAACAAGGTCAGCAAATGAATGAGGAAAAAATGTGTATAAACAAATTTGCCCTACAGAGTGGGACATTGGGACAAAGATGTCTTATCTCCTGATAAACAGAGGGGAAAAAAAGGCTGCCTGAAGAATTCCTAACCCCAAACCCTGGATTTGGATCCTGAATTTATGTTACTTGTATGGGCCCAATCGCCCCAAAGCTGCTATTTTCACTTAAAGTAATAGAGAGCTGATAGAGTCTCTGGGGTTTTAGAAGCAACAAAGCAAGCACTCCCTGGAAGTATGCATTTTCAATTTAGGCCTGAAAGACCTCCCAAAGATGAAGTTTCTCAAGAGTGTGAACTCACAGTAAAAAGTTACCACCGAGTGACAGTCAGGAGAAACTACACAGTACAGAACAAGACCTGAAAAGACTGTCAGCTACATAAACATTGAACTGTCATGTCTGTAAGTATTACTTAAATATTTTAAGAAATAAAAGAGAAAAATATTGTATGCCAAGCAAACAAAAAATTTTAAAAAGTGAGCAGTTTTGAAAAATAAAAACTACTTCTGAAAATGGCACGTGCAATGAATAAAAATAAAAATTTAATGTATGCGTTAAACAGCAGAGAAGACATGGCTGAAGAAAGACTTAGTAACCCAGAAAATGAATGTGCATAAATTAGGTGGGATAGGCAGAGAGCCAATGTGATAAAAAAAAATTATGCAAGTTTAAAAAATATAGAAGGTAAACAGAAAACACATAATAAATTAACTTCTAATCAGAGTTCCAGGAGGTGAGAGCACAATGATGGAGGGAAGGCAATATTTTAAAAAAAGAACTGTCCTGAATTGAAAAAGACAAAATGCTAAGTCTTAGGACTCACAGTGATTTCTAAGCGGGACAAATAAAAACAAATTCATCCCTAGGCACATTACAGCGAAACACCAAAGACAAGGAGGAGACCTTAAAAGCAGTTGAAAGGAAAGTGAGATCACTTACAAAGGACCGGCAGTTAGACGCAATAGCAGCAGTGGAAGCCAGGCAGAGAACGGCATCTCCAAAACACTGCTGTGAGAAGTAACTATCTAAATTGCACACAAGATGTAAACATCTTTCCAAAACAAAAATGAAATAAAAATATTTTCAGAAAGGGGCACCTGGTGGCTCAGTCGGTTAAGCATCTACCTTCGGCTCAGGTCACGATCTCAGGGTCCTGGGATCGAGCCCCGCATCGGGTTCCCTCTGCGCCCCCCTCCCCCGGCTTGTGCGCACTTTCTTTTTCAAATAAATAAATAAAATCTTTTAAAAAAAAAAAAACGTTCCCAGAAAGACAGCAAACTGAGAGATTCTCACTAAAGGAACTTCTAAATGATGTCCTTCAGGAAAAAGTAAAAATTATCTCAGATTGAGTTTTTTTTAATAAAGATTTTATTTATTTATTTATTTATTTAGCACCAAGCAGGGGGAGGGGCCGAGGGACAGACAGAATCTCAGGCAGACTCTGTGCCGAGTGCAGAGCCCCACACAGGACTTGATCCCATGACCCTGAGACCATGACCTGAGTCAATAACAAGAGTCAGATGCTTAACCAACTGAGCCACCCAGATGCTCCAATCTCAGATTAAGTTCCAATAACAAGACTGGGGACCAAAGAAAATAGGAAAAATGTGGGTAAATACAAGTATTGACCATTAATATAACACTAAGATTTAATTTAGGGATTAAAAAGTTTTAAAAATCAATAAATTCTGGAGGATGGCAAAAAAATTCTGGTGGGGAGTGAATAGAATTAAAATGCTGCTTGGAAAAAAGGTACAGATATTGACTGGCTTTACTTTCTGTTGAGGTGAATATGTACATTATAATGTCGAAATCTGTGGGCTATAGCTAAAGCAGTCCTTCAAAGAACATTCATAATCTACTATGCTTATGTTAGCAAATAAGAAATTACTAGGAGTTAGGAAAAAAAAAAAAAAAAAAACCCTACAGAATTAGTCCAAAGCAATAGAAGGAGAAAATAATATGGATAAGAAATTAATAAAATAGAAAACAAAAACACAAAATAGAGGATAAATGAATCAAAAATTGGTTATTTTAGATGAATAATAGACAAATCTCTGGCAAGATCAATGGGGAGGTGGAGAAAGATGACATAAATTCACAATAATAGGAATGAAAAGGGGACATAATTATAGATGTAGCAGAGATTAAAAAGGTGATAATACTTTGTCAATAAATTTATAAATCAAGATGAAAAAGACAAGTGTCTAGAATAACATAAATCACCAAAACAGACTTAAGAAGAAATAGAAATCCTAAACAATACTACAGCCCATAAATAATCGAATCAGAAATTTAAAATCTTCCCACTTGGTCTAGATGACTTAACAGTTGAGTTCTACTAACATTCAAGAACCAGAAAAGTTCCAATTTCCATAAAATCTATCAGAGAATGGAAATGAGACAAGACTAGCACAAGAAATAAAAGATTTAGGTGATCCTCATTAACATAAATGCCAAGGATCTTGAAATATTGATTGGCAAACTAACTCAATTCAATATATAAAGGATATTACACATCATGACCAAACTCAACATCTTTTTCTAGGAATGTAAGTTTTTTTGATCATGTCACTGAGAGATTAAGGAGAAAATCATATGACTATCTCTACAGAAAAAAAAATGTTGAATAAAATGCAGTAACCATTCAGGATAAAAATTCTTTGCAAACTGAGCAGATAAAAGAACTTGGTAACCTGTTTAAAAAATATCATACTCAATTGTGAAGTACTGTTCAACATGAGCTTAATGGAAACAGAGGAGGGCTTGTGCTATCAGCATTTCTATTCAGCATCACACTGAAGGTTCTAGTCCGTACAATCAGACAAGGAAAAGAAATGAAATGTATCAGGACTAGAAAAGAAAACATAATAATCATCATGTGTAGATTATATAATCTTACACATAAAACCCTCCAAAGAACCTACAAATTACTGGAATTAATAAGAGTTTAGAGAAGCTTCAATAATTTTCTTTTTACAATTACTCAATAATCCATTGTTGTCATTGTTCCTTTTGGTGCTTAAATTGGCCCAAATGCCTGTGCAAATTCCTTTAGGCCAGCCCTGCGTTCTTTTAACATGATCCCCATGACTCTTTGAGCAGTTCCTTGCTTTTTGACCCAAAAAAGATGATCCAGGTTCACTTTGGTCTTTCTGTGCTCCAGATCTGTAATTAGCTACTCCTATAAGGAGTCCTGTTTCCCTTCAGTGAAGAATGATACTAGAAACTAAGACTGTTTGCTGAGTGTGCTTATTACTAATGGGCTAACACTCTCCAGGTCCCTTCAATGCACAGGGCTAGGAAATATATTATTTTAAATTATGAGTTCATCTGATAGAACCAATTCAAATTTACTATCACAGAGGGTTTTTTTTCTTGCCTTCTTTTATTGTATATCTCTTTTTTCTTACAGGAAAAATATTGTGATTTATAATTAATATAAAATATTATCTTTTTATATTTTTATATTTACTTATATTTATTATTTATCTACTTAATCCTACAATGTGTATATTTTTCATAATTATAATACAATATTAACACTAACAATAAACCTACTAGATAGGTTTAAGATTTCTTTGTAGTTCTTTTTGTCCTTAGTATATATTTCATAAAAATACATATATTCTGAGTACTGTTAAAAGATTGTGAATTATTTGGTTATGTTATCTATTTGATATGCAGTTAGGATTCTTTTGTTTTTGTTTCCATTCAATTTTAAGGTTTGGTACTTTTTCATCCTTTAGGTTTTAATTTTACTTTTATTAGGTAAAATAGGCATATAGTTCAAAAGTCAAAACTACACAAATAGGTATACTCCAAGCCTGATCACCTGCAACTCAATTATTTCCTAGCTCATCTAGTCAACCATTGTCATTATTTTTTCGTTTATCCTTCCTATATTTCTTTTTACAAAACTGAGTACATACACACCACACCAATACACATGTACATTTGTTTCCCTTTCTTTGTGAAACAAAGGGTGGCATACAATACATATTCCTTTGTATCTTGTTTTTTTTTTTTTCACTTAAAAGCTATCCTAGATATCACACCATATCAAGTTTATAGGAATATTCCTTATGATTTTATTAGAGCTTCACAGTATTCAATTGTGTGAATGGGCCATAGTTATTCAACCATTCTCTATAGTTAAACTTTTGAGTTTCTGACATTTTGCCATTGCAAAGAATACTTCAACAAATAACTCTATTTATGCCACTTCCTATTTATGGAGGTATTTCATAAAGGTAAATTTTTAGCAGTGCGATTGTCAGGTCAAGGGTAAAGAGATATGTAGGTTTCTTAGATACCATGAAGTACCCCATCATGGAGGTTGTAATCACTCTGCATTTTCACCAATAATGACTGAGAATCCTTGTTCTTCTAGACCATCCAGTAAATGCTTTCTTAAGAAAGGATGAATTTCTACGCACCCAAGAATTTAAAAATATAAATTTGTTAAAGTTACCATTTATAAAAGCAACAACAAAAATATATAGTATACCATGGGGGAAACATACTAACAAGAGCTGCATGAGATTTTTAGGTTAAAAGAAAAAATACAAAACTTGAAGAAAGACCTTAAAGAAGATACAAATAAATGGAGAGGCAACGCATATCCAGGTATAAGAAGACTCACCACTGTAAACATGTCAATGATTCTCTAATTGAGTTATGTATTCAACGAGGTTTTAATCAAAATCTAAATAGGATTTTTCAAGGATGCTGACGAGCTTATTCTAAAATGTATACAGAAGAGCAAACAGCCCAGAGAGAGAGGCCAAGACAGGCTTAGAGGAAAACTAGGCTGGGGGGCTTGTTCTATCAAATAACAATACTTAGTCATTATCTAATTTAGTATTTAAGCATGGGGACAGAAAAAGAGACCAATGGAAAAGAAGAGAAATCCCATAAACACACCCATCCATATATGGAAACCTGATACATTACAGAGTAGGGAAAATATGGATTGTTAAAAAAATGCTGCCAGAACAACAGACTGTCCAGAGGTGGGGGAAATAGATTCCAACCCCCACCATTAAAAGAATTTTTTTCAAATAAATCAAGAACTTAAAAGTGCAAGACAACAGGTTAACGGTTGACACATTTAGGCAAAAACATAGGACATTATTTTGAAGATCATAAGAAAGGAAAGGTGCCTTAGATAAAACATAAAAAACACAAACCCAAATGAAAAAAATTGATGTTTAACTTAAAATTAAGAACGCTCATCAAAAGATGTTAAAGTGAATAAAAATCCAAGTCACAAACTGGCAGAAGATAACCACCAACGGACAGTATTCAGAATAAATGGAGGACTCCAATAAATCAGTGAGTAAAGGACAAATAATCCTATTTAAAATCAGCAGAAAGACTCGTATTTCACAGAAGAAATACAAACAGCCAATGAACATATGAAAAGAGGCTCAGCCTCACTAGCATGTAGAAAAATGCAAATTACAATTCTAGTGAGAGAATATTTTATACCCAACAAATCGGCAAAGATTAAAAAGGCAATTAGAAAACTGAACACACACATCCACTATGACTCTGTGATTTCTCTTCCAGAGAAACTCTCATGCACATGCCTGCAGTATACAAGTATAAGAATAATTAAAATAGCACTGTCCATAATAATAAAAAACTTGATATAACCCAAATAGCCGTGATGGTAAGCAGGATAACTGAAGCTGGTATAATCATTTAATAACTATTTCACAGAAGATTAATGATCCATAGGTCCACAGATCGACATGGAGAAATACTGAAAACAACATGGGGCCATAAAGAAAGTCATAAAAGAAATGCATTCAGCGTGATTCTATTACACACACTTCAAAGGCAGACAAAACCAAACAGTATATTTTTAGGTAACATATACATGTGGTAAAACTTTAAGGAAAAGTAAGATAAATATTAATACAATATTAAAACGGTAATTTCCCCTGATGGGGCGAGAGGGTGAAGGAGACACGGGAAGATTCTAAGACAGAGATAATCATCTGTCTCATAAGCTGCATGTTAGATTAATCAGTCATTTTATTATCATTTTAATTGAAAATATACATATACGTTACATTCACTCTCTGGTAGATAAGATATATTTCACAATTCCAAAAAGTTTAATAAAGAGAAAGAAAAGATGATTTTCTTAATCCTTTACTTAAAAGTGGCTTCCTGTTGCCTACAGGATAAAACTCAACTTCCTAGCAAGGAAAATTCTATGCTCTTCCCCACCAGGCCTCCAATTACCTCTGCGGCCTTGTCCCCCACCAGCACCCCCGTTAGCCCTCATCTCGACTCGCCTGTATTCTAATGACACCCTGTATTATCAGCGCCCCAAGCACACGTCTAAGCTATGCACCTGCCATTCCCATGTACTCCTCCTGTGTCAGCTTCACCAACTCCTGTACTTTCAAATTCAGCAAATGCCAGATACTCAGAAGAGTCTTCTCTGAAGATTCTTTTTTTTATTTTTTAAGATATTTATTTGAGAGAGAGAAGGAGCGAGTGAGAGAGCACAAGCAGGGGGAGGGGCAGAGGAAGAGGGAGAAGCAGGCTCCCTGCTGAGCAGGAGGCGGATGCGGGACTCGATCGCAGGACCCTTGGATCATGACTTGAACTGAAGGCAGACGCTTAACCTACTGAGCCACCCAGGTGCCCCTTCTCTGAAAATCCTGATGGATGTTTTCTTCTGTGCTTTCACAAAGCTATATTTCAATTAATCTGTTTATGTATCCCATCTCATTTACCTTTGAGATCTTTGTAGGTAGGGGCTCTATTTTCAATTCATGAACATCAACATTTCCTGAGTGTTAATTTTATGTCACAACAGTGGTAGACACTGAATTTCTCAGGAGCAGTCCCTATTTCCTACCATCAGAGAGCTTGCAATTTAGTCATACTCCTGTCTGTATTCTTTATGCTCACTGGAGTACCCAGCATACTGTGGAATATTCAATTTATGTCTGACAAAATCAATGGAGGAATCACTCAGTGAATGAACAAACTAAGGGACAAGTAAGAACTGTTCTTTTCCAATAAACAAAGCCTTTTGGCAATAAATCATGCTTTTAGTGGCTTTTATTCATGACTTTTTAAGGCTGTAAATTTAAGCTGTCAAAAACTAAAGTTTATCTAAAAAAAAACCCCACCAAATATGTATCTAAATGGAGATATTTTAATTATCCTTATGAAACTTTTAGAAAAGATTAAATTCAACCAACCAATTAACACCCAGATTCATTATACAACACAACACCAGGCAATAATACAAGCTGTGTGGGGAAGTAGAAAGTATTAATGAAAGTATCCCTTTTTGATCTCTCACATGTGAAGCTCTGTTTGTAAACATGTTTATTTGCTGTTCACTTTCTTTAAAATGAAAAAATTCCCAAGAAAGAGTTCAAATCAAGCATTCTTTTAAATTTCTCAATAGCTTCAGGCATTCAAGTAAGCAGTCTTCAGATCTGCCACTTACAAATATTATATGCCAAGAAATACTTAAAATGATGCATTTCTCAGACACTAGCTTTCAACAAACCACATGGAAAAGCAAGTAAAGATCATCTGTATAACACAGCTATGCCATTCAGATGCAACTTCATTCTCCCTACACTGGCCTCCACTCTCCGCTGGACAGATGTACTATCGTTCTCCCATAGATGTCTTTTTGTGGCCTTCCTGGGTGGTTCTTGCTAGTCCCACCGTGGTAGGCTGAATACTGGCCCTTCTAACCATGTCCATGTTCTATCCCCAGAACCTGTGATACATGACATTACATGGTCAAAGGAACTTGGCAAGTTGCTTAAATGAAGGGTCTTGAGATGGAGAGATGATCTTGGATTCTCTAGGTGGGGCCTAGTATAATCACAACAGTTCTCCCAACAGAAAGGCAGGAGGATCTGAGTTAGGAGTAGGAGATGCTATGACAGCAGAAGCAGGAGGATGGGGGAATATGAAGAATGCACCACAAGCCAAGGAACGCTGGTGGCCTCTATAAAACTGAAAAGGGCAAGGAAAGAGATTCTCTCGTCAGAGCTCCCAGAAGGAACAGGCCCTGCTGACTTTCACCCAGTAGGCCCACTAAAACATCTTTTGGATTTCTGATCTCCAGAAATGTAACATGATAAATCTGTATTGTTTCAAGCAACGAATTTTGTAATAAGTGTTATAGCAGCAACAGAAAATGAATCTCCTCATTTTAGACTTTATCCCTGTATGCGTTATCTTGCCCCAGCATTGTTCTGAGCCCTGCAAATACTCAATTCTCTCATCTGAAAGGATCTTCATGCCTTACTGGTTATCTCTTTGTACTCTGGTGTGATGTGGATTTACGTGATCTTTGTTGGCTGTGGCAGACGCTGCTGATTAGTTACCCTGAAGCCCTTTGCAACTCACTTCCTCGCTGCCTCATACTGCGGTGGCTAGAAAATCAAACAGTCTTCCCCAGACCTTCTTGCCAGGAGGGATGGTAACATGACCCAGTACTGGAAGACGAGGTATCTATGGATGTTTGCTGGGTAAAAGAGAAAGTGTGAGAAAAATCTGCTTTCCTATAAAAAGGGGAAGATGTGACCAGTGTGACCATTTCCCTCCCCCTACCTTGAAAAGGAGTGGTGGTGGTTAGACCTGCAGTCGCCGTCTTACTATCATGAGCAAAAAACCAAGAGAATGACAAAGACAGGCTCTGGTATTGCTGAGTCATGGAGCCAAAGCCAATAACTGCCTACCGCCAGAAGCTTCTGGTCTCATGAGGACCACAGCTCCTTTGCTGAAGCCACGGCTGTGTGGTCTGGTGTTACCTGCAGCTGAAAGCACACCCAACGAATACAAGACCTCTCTCTGGTAGCCCCTTGAACCACAAGCAACCGGATCACTGAGGTTTCGGAAAATATAACAGGATCCTCCTTAGCACATAGTTTAATCATTGCTATGTATAAAAAGAAAAGAAATAAAGAAAATAAGAAGGAGACAGAGAGAGGGAGTGAGAGGGAGGGGGAAAGGAAGAGAGAGCAGGAGAGAACAGGAGAAAGGGGGCAAGGAGGGAGACAAAAGGAGGGAAGGAGAGAAGGAAGAAACTCAAACCTGGACTTCAGTCACTGCTCTCCAACTGCACACTGAGAAAGAAATGCTGGAGAATAGAAACATCCACCTTCATCGCCTGGGTCTCACAGAATCACATGTTATTAAATACACATTGAAGAACTTGCAGTGACAATCAAGTTGAGTCTTTCAAGCACTCAATCACTCCTTCTGACATGAATGTAACATCTCTAAGTCTCCCCATCGCCATTCTGCAAACCTGAACACCAAATCAACTCAAAGCATTCCAAAGGAGGTTACAAATAAAATGTTCTGGACATGACACATAACATAAAATTCCCAGAGCAATAATCTGGATCACTGTGAACTGTCTAGAGGAAATCAATGTCAAAGGAGATCAAAGCTTGTTCTGGGAAGGAAACAACTCTAGCAAATTTCTAAAATTGTCTCTTTGGTGCTCATATCATGGAATATCTCATAAGATTTGAGATCTTTTAAGGTTCTTTGGTAAATCTTTTGTGGCTAGGGCAGAGATCTAAAATGAGCCTTGTCATTAGAACACTCCATTTATAATGATTCTTACTGTGGTGGTGTCCGAGTGTACCAAAACATTTAGAGGCTGAAGTCACAACCTATGTGGACAGCCTACTCAAAGACAGGCACAGTACTAGGAACAGAGACAAGGAGAAATCCCAGCTCTTGTCCTTGTGAAGCTCAGACATTAATAAATAATGTTATGGGATGTAAAAGGGGAATTACAAGTTTTTTGGGGGGAATGAGAGAATAGATTAAAAAAAATGAGCAAAAACACCCATCCTTTTCCATGCTCATAGATTAGAAAAATTATTAATGTGAAAATGTCTATTTAATCCAAAGCAATCTATAGATTCAATGCAATCTCTACCAAAATACCAGTAGTAGTTTTCACAGAACTAAAATAATCCTAAAATTCATATGGAACCATAAAAGGCCCCAAATAACCAAAGCACTCTTGAGAAAGAAGAACAAAGCTGGAGGAATCATAATCCCAGATTTCAAACTATATTACAAAGCTAAAGTCATCAAAACAGTATGGTACTTGCACAAAAACAGACACACAAATCAACAGAATGGAAAAAATGCCCAGAAATACACCCATGCTTATATGGTCAATTAATCTATGACAAAGGAGGCAAGAATATACAAAGGGGGGGGGGGTGCCTGGGTGGCTCAGTTGGTTAACAACTGCCTTCGGCTCAGGTTGTGATCCTGGGGTCCTGGGATCGAGTCCCACATCGGGCTTCCCTTGTTCTGCGGGGAGCCTGCTTCTCCCTCTGCCTCTGCCTGCCATTCCCCCTGATTGTGCTCTCTCTCTCTCTTTCTCAATCTGTCAAATAAATAATAAAAACCAAAAAAAAGAATACACAAAGGGGAAAAGACAGTCTCTTCAACAAATGGTGTTGGGAAAACTGGACAGTTACCTGCAAAAGAATGAAACTGACCACTTTCTTACACCATACACAAAAATGCACTCAAAATAACCTAAATGTGTGACCTAATACCATAAAACTCCTAAAAGAAATCACAGGCAGTAAACTCTTGGACATTAGCCTTAGTGACATTTTTCTGGAAATGTTTCCATAGACAAGGGAAACAAAAGAAAAAATGAACTACTGGGACTACATAAAACCAACTTTTGCACAGCAAAGGAAACCATCAACAAAACAAAGAGAAAACCTACTGAATGGGAGAAAATATTTGCAAGCAATATATCCAGTAAGGGGTTAATATCCAGAATATATAAAAAACTCATACAACACCAAAAAAAAAAAAAAAAACCTCACAAAAAATCCACTTAAAAATGGGCAGAAGACCTGAATAGACATTTTTATTGAAGATACACAGATAGCCAACAGACACATGAAAAGATGCCTAACGTCACTAATCATCAGGGAGATGCATATCAAAACCACGAGATACCACCTCACGCCAGTCAGAATGACTGCTAGCAAAAAGACAAGAAATAAGTGTTGGTGAGGATGTGGAGAAAAGAGAACCCTCCTACACTGTTGGTGGGAATGTAAACTGGCGAAGTCACAATGGAAAACAATATGGCGGTTCCTCAAAAAAATAAAAATAAAAATACCATCCAATCCATTAATTCCACTGCTGGGTTATTTACCCAAAGAAAATGAAAACACTCATTTGAAAAGATATGTGCACCCCTATGTTTCTTGCAGCATTATTTACAATAGCCAAGACATGGAAGCAGCCCAGTGTCCTTTGGGAGATGAATGGATGAAGAAGATGTGCTGCACATACAGCACAGTATTACTCAGCCATAGAAAGAATGAGATCTTGCCATTTGCAACAACATGGATGGACCTAGAGGGTATTATGCTAAGTGAAATAAGCCAGTCAGAGAAAGACAAATGCCCTATGATTTCACTTATATGGAATCTAAAAAACAAAATAAATGAACAAACAATAAAACAGTAAGAGACTGATAGATACACAGAACTGGTGGTCGCCAGAGGTGAGGGGCTAGGAGGATGAGCAAAACAGGTGAAGGGGAATAAGAGGTACAGACTTCCAGTTCTAAGACAAGTAAGTCATGGGGAAGAAAAGTAGAGCATAGGGAACAGATTCAATAATATTGTAATAACATGTATGGTGACCACACTTCTCATGGTGATCATTGTATAATACATAGAATTGTTGAATCACTATGTGGTATACTTAAAACTAATATAATATTGCTATTAGTATACTGAACTAATATACTTCAATTAAAAAAAAAAAACACCCTCCCTTTTATTGATGGATTGAAGACCAGACCAAAATGTGAAACAAGAAAAGAGTCCTTGACATTTTGATAGGTCAATAGAGCAGGGCTGTTTCAAGTGAAGAAATAAGGCAGGATGGAAGTGAGGGGTAGTGGGAGGACTTTAATACCTGAACTACTCGAATTCCTCCACAAACACCAAAAATGTCTTTGGAGACAAGGCTGGAGAATGAGTTAACAGCTAGTGAGATGAAGGATTAAAAGAGAACCCGGACAAATACTGTAGTGTGAACAGGATTTTCCGTGGTTTGGAAGACTGGAAATGCTGGTCTACAGGCCGAGTTGAGTTTGGGGAAGTTCTGTGTCTCTGAGCAAGTCCGTGTAGCACGTCCAGGGATAGCAGTCCATTGCACAGGTCTCTTGGTTCTGGGGTTGGGGGGAGGATACTGGAAAAGGGGGCACTGCTGATGGGCTGTGGGGTTTCAGACAGCACCTGAAAGAGATGCAGACTACCATACCGAGCAGATACTGTGTGCTTCTTGCATGTTAATCCCTTTGATCCTTGCCATGACCCCGTGAGATACCCATCAGTAACCTTGTTCTACTAGACTTAGAATATGAATTTTTGAATACACTTAGATGTGAGTCCTGGCTCTCAGGCATTGTATGTCTGATGACATAAATTTAAAATGAGACTGAATGAATCAATGAAGAAAGGAACCCTCCCAAAGAATCACAGCAAAGTCAAGGTAGAATTAAAATTCACAGGTCCTCCATTTACAGGCTCTGAACTAGCCCTCTGAAATCTCAATGCTCCCAGTGGTGAATCCTCCCATCTACTCCCAACTGTCATCAGAAACATTCAAACTCCAGCTCCCACCTTCACACATTTTTGTGTCACTTCTGCATTCATTATTCTCTGTGGCACCTAGCACTGCAAAATATGTCTTGAAACAACTTAAGAGAGTAAATTGGTGCATTCTATTTTGGGAGGTTGGAGTGGGGCAGGCAATTTGGCAATAAGTATCAAAATTTCAAATGCACCCACCCTTTACATAAGAATATCACTGCTAAGAATTTAAGCTGCTGCTACACAATAAAAGTATGTCTTGCCATTCATACATAGATACATCCACAAACACATCCTCACACACACAAAAGGCTAACAGGTGACAGCGCAGCTGAGTGGATCAGAGCACGGCCTCAGGAGCAAAACTGCCTGAGTTCAAATTTTACTTCTTCCTGCTTCTACCATCCTGGGCTTCTTGGATCTCTATTCCTCAGTTTGCTCATCAATAAAGTGGGGCGAAGCATAGTACCCACCTCACAGACTTGTTGAGAGAACTAATTATACTTGCAAAGGCCTTGGGCCAGCAAGTATTAAGTACCGTATAAATGCTAGCTGTTATTATTATCATTTTCAGTCAAACACCGTTAAGAGCAAAACAACCTGAAAATAACCTTAACACGTGGCAAGAGCAGAATGGCTGAATTCACAGCGGTAGATGCACATAAAAAGGAATGATACTGTCACAGAAGATACTGAATCTGTATGAGCTTCTCGTCCAGAAGAGAAGGAACATACATGTGCTAGGCAACCAATTCTGTCTGGGGCTTCTATCTGGGATTTTTCTTCCATGCAGGTGTCTGTTAGCCCTTCGGTGAATTAGTATAGTACTACTGTGGTTTGAAGACGTTCAGGATGAGCAGAAATGGGAGATGGGACAAAGATTCAAGTGGGGGATACGTGCGCATGGACATAATATCTCTACAGACCCACACGGGTCCTTCCTGCCTGCCGCTTCACTGCTCAATTCCCAGCTACTATGGGAAGAAAACATGTGAGCCACCTTCCTCTCTTCCCTGCTTTCAAAAGACTTTCCACAAAAGCTGCCAAAATAATTTGGGAGAATGCATATTCTCCTGCCCGGATCTACACAGTCAGTCGTTTTGCTGTGAATTCTCTCTCTCACCCTCCTCATCTGACAGGTAAACTGCATGAAAGCTCCTTGTACAGATTATTCTGAGCACTGGTTTGTAACTCAGTTATACGATTCATGAAAATTGGAGTATTTCTAAGTCACATTTAACCAACCATATGGAAATTTTGGAAAGAGAGCAAAGGGCCAAACCAGCCTATGAGAATATAACTTAGCTATAGTCCAGAACATAAAAAAATGTGTCATCTCTGATTTCAGGTCATGCCTTGAGCATTTCTGAGATGACGGACAGGTGATGACCTCAGGGCAGACTGTGGGTGAGGGGTGGGGAAAGGATGGAGAATCAACACATGCTCCTTGACCACCAAATGCCTGGCACTCTGTAGTCATGGGTACTCAGACCAATCCTACGAACTAAGAGTCATCAAGCCCATGCTGCCCATGAAAACATGGAGGGTGGCAAAGACTTAGCCACATTTATTGAGCAGGAAAATGATAGAACTAGGGTTTAGGATCCAGGTGGGCTGGTTCTAAAACCCATGCTGTTTCCTCCAAAGCTCAACATTTCTGGCCAGAGTCTGATTTCAGTAATGGTAAGGGCTAAAGGAAAGAGTATCAGAATAAACAGGTCTATCAAAAACTCCCAACGGTTCTCCTTGACCCAGGGAAACACTGGGAGGCAAGAGATGTTTCAGAAAGTCCTTCCGGATCCAAGCTGCCCGGGGAAGAGGAGAAGGTTACAGCTGAGGCCCAGCATTATGAAGGTACTTGTTGTTCGCCAAAATGAAATGATGAACCCTGGTAACCTGATGCATTCCTGGGACTCACTTGGAAGTTCTTGTTTATGGGGAACAAGCCTCGTGACCAAGAGTCTGACTCATCTTCCTGGAGGAAAGCACTACTGGGAGAAAAGCTCAGGAAACCAGCTTTCAATCCAAGCACCCAACACAGTCTTGCAGTGCTTGGTTCAGCCCTGCCTGAGGCTGAGGGGTGCCGCCCTGCCTCAGGGGCCCCTAAAAGAGAGGGGACATCTGAGATTAGGGGATTAAGGGGATTAAGTAGTCATAGCAAAAAACCTAGACCGGACAGCAAAACAGCCAAGATCTGAACTTTGGATGGTGCGACCTCCGCCCTGGTGCTCCCCAGGCTAACAGTCCCTGTGTCCCTTTCCCTCCTCCTCGTTCAAGGGCCCCCTCCTTCAGCCCAGCGCCAGCTGCAACCGTCCCTGGATGCCATCCTCTCTGTCCTCTGCCGGTGCTAAGAGATATTTCGATCCCTGCTCAGTTAGCAGTTAAAAAAGAAGTGTGAGACTAACAATCCCAGAGGTGGTTGTGATTTCAATAGGGATTCACTGACAATTTCAGAAAAAAGCCTAAAGAACTGCTATATAGTGGTAGAATTTCAGATCCTATGAAAAATCAATAATATATTCAAATCTTGCACGCACAAATGGGTCCACAGACACAAGACAGAAAAGAAAGATAACACACACACATATAATTAAAAAGAAAGTACATCCATTGCATATAAATCAAGAAGTATCTACGTGTACTCTTGCTTTGGAAGATCAAGACCTGGGTAGTAATCACAGACTTCCTTAGGGCTATTGCCTACCTCCCATGTCCCTGGGGTGTCACACCAGCCCTTGGTGAGGCAGCGTATGGTCTTGGGACTGAAGGCTGGTCTTTTGTCAGCGTGCTTCTCTGTACACACCAGGGCCACATGTCCATGCTCCCTCTGCTGCACCTAGGCTCCACTAGCCCAAAGAAAGTCCCTAGTTCCACAGTTGCTTAAATTCTATTTAAACTTAACTCTAACAAACTCTCCCAGTCTCTAGAAAGTCCATGGACAATGAAAGGCCCAAGAATGGCTGAGAGGGGGTGTGGTCTGGTTTGTCCGTGGCTCAGAAGGGCATGCCAGAGATCCCTCAGGGTCATTTCCATTGGCCCAGCACAAAGCATGGCGCTTGGCTCACAGTAGGCCCTACACATGTATTTGTTTGGTGTCTCTGAACTGCTGGGCCGGGACAAGTTCAGCGTTTCAGGCAGGCTTAGAAGTTGCCACCAGCCTCAGACAGGAGCAGTGATCCTGAGTGCAGTGGGCAGTATTCTAGTCCTAGGTAAAGAAGGGAGAGAAGCTGTCCAGAATGCTCCCAGGGTATGTTCAAAACCCAGACTCCCCACACCCCCTGGATAAAAGGAGCAGGGCCTGTAGAAGTCTGTGTGGGTCCCTCCACCTTCCCAAGCTGCCTCATCCTTAACTTGACGTCTTTTACCACAGGGGGTGAAGACTGACTTATGTGGCCAGGGTGCTCTCAGAGCACTCTGCACTCATCTGTCCATCCAGACCGTGAGCAGTTCACATAGGACGTGATCCATAGGCTTGCTCACGCAAATTCTGGGACACAGTCAAGAGGGCCACGGGCTGGTGGTCTGGAAGCTTCCGGCCCTGGCCTCAGTGCTATGAACTGAACTCTAAAACCAATGACATTTAGAGCTGGAAGAAGGTTTCCAGACGATGGTATCTACATTTTACAGATGAGGAAATGGTGGTAAGAAGGGCGGTGACGCCGCCACGATCACGCGCTTGACCGCAGAGTCAGAGCCCACGGGCCAGCGCGTTCACCACTGCAGCGTCACCGTGGCTTGGCGTTCTGAGGTTACAGGTGGCATTCCTGCCGCTCACAAGACAACGGAGGAGCCTAGAGAGGAATCTCACAGAATCCAAGTTAAAACACTGAGTCAGTCCGTCTCTCCCTCTCCCTCTCTCTCCTCCACCCCACCCTCCAGAGCCGTTCCCGCACACCATGTGTGAGAGAAAACAACAGAATGGAAATTGCTCATATGGAGCATGAGGAGGCTGCCCACCTCCCTCGCACAGCCCGTGCGCAGAGACAGCCCCTCAGCTGTGCCGCAGACACAAGGTGGCTCAACTCATTGTTTATTGGGACAGCTGACAAGCCAGCTGGCACAGATCACTCCTCACTTCCAACGGAGAGGCCACCAGGACACGTGTGACAGGTGCCAACTGCCACTCAAGGACATGGGTGGTGTCCTTGCCACCGCGGCCCCGGACCCCGGGCCCCGCTGCCCTCCAGCGGGCTTCCCAGCAGCGAGCAGAAGTGGGCCCAGCTCCACGCTGGTCATTCGTGGGGAGGGGGCGGCGGCACACTCATGCAAGCCAGCGGTGGAGCCGAAGTTTGTTCGAATGCTCCCGGCACGTCTGTTATATTTGGCAAAGGACTGGCAGCTCTGGACAGAGCAAGGAGGAGAAGGAAGAGGCAAAGGGTTGCATGTGAAAAACACGCCGGGCACCACCAGAAGTGTGGGCCGGCCACTAAGGGATCTGGCAGTCTCCGGAACAGGAGGGGCGCCCCCATCCCCGAACCTTGGCCAGGTCCACCTGGATTCACTGCAAAGGGAAAAGCAGTTCCTTGTAGAGCTGGGAGAGGGGTGAAGGAGAGGGGGCTGGTGCTCTGACCCAGGGCACAGGACACAAAGAAGGCTCTCAAGGGGCAGGCCCTAAGTAACTCCAGAAACCCCTTCTGCTCTCAAGTTTTCCCCTGCCAACCTGCTCGGCAGAGAAGGTGCTCTCCACCTCGGCACTGCCGCTATGTCGCGTTGGGTAGCTCTTCGCCGTGGGGGGCTGTCCTGTGCACTGCGGGAGGCTCTCAGCATCCCCGGGCTCTTCCCACTGGACTCCAGGAGCAACTCCCCCCAGCTGTGGCAATCAAACCATCTCCAGACATGTCCCCTGTACCCCAGCATTACTCCCAATTAAGAAGCCACTGGTGTCAGGGTCAAGAACAGAGTCAGGCCCCTCAGACGGCTGGGGTCGACTGAATCCCAATTCCATCACTTGCTAGACAGGTAATTGTGGCCATGTCGCTCCATCTTTGTGCTGTGTCCTCAGCTATAGAACAGCAAGGTAATAACAGAACCCACCTTTATAAGGTGGTCCCAAACGTTCATTTATCTCATACAGGAAAAACTCTCAGCGTTGTGTCTGGCCCAAGGGAGGCATTCCTCTCCCACAGAGAAGCCCAGGAAATACTCCATTCTTCCAGAATCCCTACTGGCAGGGCTCCAGCTTAGAGTCTGCCTACGAGAAGCTTCTGTGTGCAATTTGAAAAACAGAAGAGAAGGAGAAGCCGTTATTCCCCCCAGGATAGGCCCCCAGAGCCGCGTGCGGGGACAGGTGGGAGGTGAGCCTCAGCTTCCAGACCTCCTGCAAAGCCCCTACTTTGGTGCCATAATGATTGAGGTCATCTGTGGCTGTTTATTTTGATTTCTGCAGGCTCCTAATCTTTGGAAGCCAGATGCAGTTTTTCCTGACCCATCCTCCACAGCCCGTCCAATGGGTGTGTAAGACGTAACTTCCTGTATGAAATCCCTTCCTGCGTAAAATATCTAGAGCCGGTCCTTTTTTCCAGACCAAATTCTAACTTATGAACCCACTGAATTGATCAAGAAACTAAAATCCTGGGACACCTGGTGGTTCAGTTGGTTAAGTGTCTGACTCTTGATACCAGCTTGGGTCTTGACCTCAGGGTTGTGAGTTCAAGCCCTGCTTT
The DNA here is from genome assembly GCF_004348235.1 of Phoca vitulina. Taxonomy (NCBI): domain Eukaryota; kingdom Metazoa; phylum Chordata; class Mammalia; order Carnivora; family Phocidae; genus Phoca; species Phoca vitulina. The sequence continues at coordinate 5,419,140 of NW_022589740.1, read as the reverse complement.
GGGCTCTGCACTGGGTGTGGAGCCTACTTAAAAAAAAAAAAAAGATACTAAAATCCTACCATCAGGAATATTGGGAATGTATGTATCTATCTATGATAGAACTTTTATTTCCAAAGAAAATACCAAAATATAACACAGGTAACAGTAGAGCTTTTCAAGATGGCCAGGTGTGTGGAGAAAGGGTGTGCCCAGGTGGTTTACCTTCCCACACCTGCAGAAACCTAAAGTTCTGAAAGACCTTGTTTGCAAATCTGTGTAGTAAGAGAAGAGCCCAAAAATATCTAGCAGCCCAGGCACACAAAGCGCTCGAGTCGAAGTCTGCATGAAGCAGTCCCAGGGCCAGAGAAGGGAGCGAGCACCCTCTGACTTGATCTGCTCTGTAAGATGCACTGTGCCCGGGCTGGGGAGAGAAGGGGTCTGTTGGGAAGCAGGTTCCCTGTCCTTAAGGATTTCAGAGTCAAACGGCAGATGAAAATAGAAGCAAGGTCCGAAGACCAGGAAAAAATGGGTGATGTGTCTTGGTGAGAGGCCCGTGGCACTGGGTGGCCGAGGAGGACCTGTGGTCCTATGAGCAAGGCCTCAGTGAGCAGATGCTGGGCTGTGCAGCACGAAGGGCTCCCTGACTCCCAGGTGTGACAGGAAGCCCACTCACAAGGCGTCTAGAAGAGACAGCTGCCCAGGCAGGGGACAGAGCCAAAAACCTGGAGTCCCCTCTCCCTGGTGAATAATGCACCGAGCTGCTCCAGGCCCACATCTCCTGTCCAGGCAGCCCCACTGATTAGGAGGGAGTTGCCATATGGTCATTATTTTCTAATTGATTTTTGGCAAATTGCTTTCATCTGGTGAGTTCCGTTTGGGTGGGCCAGACACCATGTTCCCCGTACTTCACTTTTCATCAGCTAGGACTTTCAGAAAACTCAAGGTGTTCACAGGAAACTGGGCATATCTGCTCTGAACACTTTTTTTTTTTTATATTGTTTTGACACACCCGCCAAGAGATTGGTCTCTCTTTCCAGCACTGCTTTCAAAAGTCAGGTTTTTATGGTTGAGAATTCTCATTAAAAATGATTACTTTTGGCAGCAGAAGTCGGAAAGGTGACAGGAGAGAGGGAAGTATTAGAGGCACTGAGATTTTTTTTTTCCTTCCATTTGCAGAAAGCCTGCCTGTAAAGCAAACATCATGGGGAGAATGAAAAATATATATATATTTGAAACACACAACAAAACTCCTAACCTTTATATGTATTTGGAGCAATTTCCTAAGTACAGGGGCTAAACCGCTATCCCCATGCCCTGTTCATACCTCCGCAGAGGCTGTAGCCCCACTGAGTGCTGGGCATGTTTGCCCCCACCCTGGGGGCCTGGCGCACGGGACCACCTACACAGATGCCCCATGAGCAAACACAGCCACGGCAAACGGTTACTAGAACACCGGGGAGAGAAGAAGCCAACGCACATCATGGACACCAAATATAGGGACTAGAAATCTAGGCAAACCACACTCTTTTTGGTAATTCTGTATTTCTTCTTTCACCTGTGTCATGGGCAAAAATAAAATACGATACAATCATTCCTAAGTCTGCAGTAATTCTCTAAAGGAACTGAACATATAAACTTTTCTTGATGTTTCTATTTAGATATACAATTTCTTGAGGACATTGAGATTCATGTTTCTTTACTGTGCAAAAATATTCCTCCTTACATTGTGTGTGTGTGTGTGTGTGTGTGTGAAAATGACTACGTCCTTTTGCACTGTCAGGAAATGTGGGGACCTCGTGGGCCCCAGCTGCCACTTCTCCTGAACTTTGCTTTCTTCCCCTACTTATTCATGTGTTGGATCTTCTCCCTGGGTTTCCTGTCTAGGAATAGAGTGAAAATGTGGCTGTGCTCTGGGAATCTTCAGCTCTCTGTGACAGGTTGGCCCACAGTGTGGTAATGTCTGTCAACTATCCTGGGTCCTTTGGTGGCCCATGATGTCCCATGTCCTCAATCCTCCAAACACCAGCGCCCGCACTTGGCAGAAGATGAGCCAGTATGGACTCGAGGTGACAGACTTTAAGAGCCTGTAAGTTTAGAAACCACTTTCACAGCAGACTCCGTTTTTTCCTTGTATATTTCCTGTTTTGATGAGTGTTGCAACTTTTATTCGCAATATCCCAGGAAGCAGTAACAATTATGTTAAAACTCAAAGTACACTTCCTCATGATATAATCAATTTCCTGCCCTTGGAGATTCACTGTTACTTTCTGTATGATTTCTGTACTTACATACGCTAACAGGAATAAGACACCCACTCTGTGTCTACGTTTATACATTTATAATCCGTAAACAGGGTCTGGCACCTAACAGGCTCTCACTAAATGTGATTTGACTTCCCTATCAAACATGGAACACAGGTAGGTCTGAGACCTGCGATTCCCAGCTTGTTATTTTGTGGATATAAAGTATTAGGTCACTTTCTCTTCCCTTTTCTCCTTGGTGTTTGATCTCTTGATGGCAAATGGGAAGGCTGGAGGATAAAGAGTCTGCATCCAGAATTACCCCAAGGTTGAGTATAGTCACAGGCAGACCAGGTAGGCAGATGCAAGCTTGAATGACCCAACTGTGAAGGGACAAGGCAAGACAGAGGAGCAGAAGTCCAGGTAGGCATTGGTCAGGAATTGGGAGAGGCCAGGGCCTCAGCACACAGTTGGGCAGGTTGTCCTCAGCCCAGATGCCCAGTGAAAGGATGATGGGAGCTGAAATCCCAAACATAGGTGACACCTTTTACTTCTTCATGCAAAAGTATCTTATGGGCTCCCCATGATTCTCAGAGATCCAAGGGCAATGAAAGGCAGGCAAATTTGAGGAGAGAATTGACATGGGGCCCGAGAACCAAGAAGACTTCCATTCGGACTCAGCATTTGCTCCCAGCCAGCAAGCTCTGACACGGGCTCGGCCAGTGGCATCATCAGCTCCGGATCTGGCCTCCACGGGACCTGCAGCACTTCTCAGACCTGCGTGCGGAGAGCGGGGCCGTGAATACAGGAGGACAGGATCGTACGAGGCCAAGGCTCTGAAGCCGAAAACTGAGAGGGGGCTTCAGAAATTGTACTGGGCTCAAGAGTGTCCCCAAAATTCACGTCTACCTGGAACCTCAAGATGTGACCTTATCTGGAAATAGGATCTTTATAATTAATTAGTTGTAATTAATTAGTTAAGATGAGGTCATACTGGAGTAGGATGGGGCCTAAATCAATCTGACTCATGTCCTTGTAAGAGGAGAGACGCAGACACACAAACACACAGAGGGAGGAAGGCCATGTGAAAACAGAGGCAGAAACTGGAGTGATGGAGCCATGAGCCAAAGGACACCAAGAACTGCCTGCGACCACTAAGCAGTTAGGAAGAGGCAAGGATGGATGTTTTCCCCAGAACTATCAGAGAGATCATGGCCCTGCGAACACCTTGATTTCAGACTTCCAGCCTCCAGAACTGAGAGAGGGTCATATTCTGTTGTTTTAAGCCACCCAGTTGTGATACTTTGTTATGGCGCACAGAAAACAAATACAGAAATCAGCCAGTCCGGTGCCTTCAAAGTCCCGATGTATGCACCGAGACCCAGGGGAGACCTGGAGACTGACCCAACGGGACAGGGCTGAGTCCCAGCAGAGCTGTCCACCACACTGCCTTTTCTGGAAACTCATACAAAAGGAAGAGAATGTCATTGTCCTATCAAGTTAAGTTAACCAGATGTTAACCACAAAATACTTAGAGCCTAAAAAAGACAAAGGAAACTCTCATTTGCCGTATGCACTGGACTATACATGTCCACCCTAGAAATATTACAATGTTCTATCTGAAATATTTCACCTTCTGTGAAGCCAAAAGACACCCTCTCTCCATTTTCCCCCATTCTGTAGATAAAGTTACGTTGTTGGTTTTTTTGTTTCTTTTTTTCCTGTCCACAAAGTTCAACAACAATAACAAAGACTTCTCTCCACAAGAACTGGCATAACCAATCTGGCCTTGATAAATAGGACTTTGGTAAATACTATACAGCTGATAAATTCTGTCCCAATTATACATGCCTATCAAATTCAAAGGTGGTTTTGTGGTAGGCTATTAAATGCATGGTTCAATTACAACCTTCCTGCACATAACATTTCTTCCCTGGTTAAGGCATCAAATACTAATTCAGAGATTGGTCACATTTTCCACTTGAAGTTCATTACATTCAAAGTAAATTGAGTGCAGTGAATGACTGGCTGACCCCAACTACCCCTCACCCGGAAAGTCAACGGCCACAGAGCAATGTGGTCCAACAAAAAGCTTCACGCATCTGAAGCTAGTTTATATGGAGTCAACCATGAAGTCAGGAAGAATCAGAAACTACTGGAATTCCCATTGTTTCTGAAAAAGAAAGAGCTCCTGGCCCAACTGTCTCCTTTTCTTTCGACAGTGGGACCTTAAGTTTTGTGATTCCTTTCCTTTCCCATTTCCACTTCACACTAAATACGTAAGAAGAATTACATACTCCTGAACAGAACAAAGGGCCTGAATGAGCTTCGGCATAATACATCGGGCCCCAAGTGCCAAAGGGGCGTTTTACGAGACTTCGTGTGAAGTGACAGTGGGGCTTCCCAACACTGGAAAACAATGCCGCTCCTCCGCCTCGAGATTTCTGAGCTTGTTTGCAGTAATTGCCTTTGCCCACCCGTCCCGCCTCATTCAGAGAAGGCTCTGATGTTTTCCTGCAATTGCTCAGCTCCGCCGCCGACTTGAAAAACCTCCTCCACATGGATGCACTCAATCACCCAGCATTAAATGAGACATCTAAGGATTCTGCCACTCACCATTCCTGTCCTGTTTTCTCAGCCCTTGAGGACTCCATTGTTGTGCATGCCACTACAATCCCATTACCGGCTGGCATACGATCAGATGATAACTAGAGTGAACACAAACACTGAAACGGCACAAGGAACCTCGGAGGCCTCCCTCTTGGGCAACGCAGCCCAGGAGATTTTCTGACACCCGATCCACAGACCGAACAATCACATTGCAAAACGCTTTCAATGTCGAGGAACAAGCATTCAGTCAGCCCTCATGTGCCTGTCATCTGGTCCTGGGTGCTTATGAAACAGGCAGCTTGGCCTTTATTCTTCTCTAACAACTTTTTCAGAAACCACTAAGCTGTTCCAGCTTCCTTCCCACCGTACCACCACTCAGATGTTTGCGAAGGCCAGTTATTAGCGCCTGGCCTCGTGCTCGGCTCTGGGCAGCGGCAGGAAGTTTGCTCGGAGAGACGGAAGAGAGATGCCAGTTTGGTTCCAGGGGAGTGACCGTACCCAGTTCAAACGTTGTTTAACTACGCCTTGACCAGGCTTCGCTCTGCGGCAGGAAGTAGCAGGCATTGTGCACTTCCTCCACCGACCGATGATGCGGTCTGGGTGCTGGACACCGTGAGACAGACAGAAGGTGCACTGCCCCGGCCGTCAGGAAGTCGGCAGTCTACTTGTGGGCCAGTGCACACACACTTGTAATACAAGGCGATACGTCAATGTAATAGGAGGAATAGAAACAGAGTGAGGACGAGCACTTGGGGAAGGGAGAAATCTCCTTGGGCAGAGGTGGTCCCCGAAGTCTTCCCAGAGTGCGGATGATCAGAGAGAGTCTGTGAAAGCAGGCTAGGGTTTAGATCTCCAGCCCCGAAACTTGTGGAGATTCCCCGTAGGGCAGCGTCACGAGCACAGACAGAACCCTTAGAATGAACAGGCTGACAGAGCGAGTCAGTGAGGAAGCTGGGAAGGAAAAGGAGGAGTATCCCCTCCTTAAAGTACGCGCTCACCAAGTGGTGTCCTTTCATCAATATTTAAGGGTAGGTGCTAAGGCCGATGGAGAACATTCGGCAGAACCCGTGGCTGGGAAGGTCAGTCAGTTCCACGTGCGACTGGAACATCAGCAGTCAGACTGAGATGTGCTGACCAAAATGACGGCAAGTAACATCTTCTCTAATGCAGCTGCACCCCCACCAACTGCAGGGACAGGCCTCGCCCCAGCCCCATGGAACCTGCTTCCAATAGTAAAACATGGGGACACCTCAGTGCTGCGGGTTTCTTCACAAACGTGATTTCTGGATGCTTGGATTGAAAGAGAAGCAAAACTCCTGGGGGAAGGGGAGGGACGAAGGGAGGCCTGGAACGGAAATAAGCTTGGCTACTTGCTAGTGGCCTCTGTCAGGTCTCACCGGGAGGGATGCTGAACAGAGCACAGGCAAGCTGGGGATGAGATGTGGAGACTCGTTCCAGGCTGTGCTCTTCACCCCCCTCCCCCGTCCCCGCTCTGGGAGCGGTTCTGGCAGCCCAGGGAGCGCACAGCCCCATGCCGGGAACCCACAGCTGAAAGAGAAGTCACTGGGGACGGAAATAAGGTGAATCACCTCCTACGGGTTGTTTTTCATGAATTAAAAGAACACCTGGGATGTTCTTTCTCAGTCACGGTTGATCATCTTTGAATTAAATTACAACAGACTAAAAGGTAGGGGGCTTCACAGGCTCCCAGGTGTAACTGGGATCTGGACTGGGACTCAGGGCTCAAAGAAGGGAAAAGCAGACGAGGACGGCTTAAAGAGAGGTTCTCAAATCATCTCCACCCTCAGCTCTGGGGTCTGACTGACCCCTTGGTGGCAGCTGTGGCAGCGAGGCCGGGTCCCTGGGGAGGCAGGTGCGCACACTTGGGAAGAGCTCCCCCCTCCGCCCCCGATGAGGCTGAACATGCCCCTCGGGGATCCCTGTGAGAGGGACAGACTACACGTGGGGGCAAGCTAATGAGAGCAGCGTTCCCAGACAAGAAAGGAAAGATCAGCCTTCTCGCTTAGAGGAGCGACCGTGAAGAATCCTTGAGTGACACAGGCTGGGGTTCACGTGCCGGCTGTCCTACTTCCTGGGTGCGCCCCTCGGGGGCTCGCGGTCTGAGGACAGAGTGAGGCGAGAGCGGTTTCTTCCCACAGCGGAGGGTAAAGGCCCCCGCACGCCGTCCTTTAGCTGGCAGCTAGTAAGTGCTGGTTCGATTCCTTTAATGCAGCACAAAGGACAGAGTTTAAGAATCAGGTGAAGATATAAATAATCTGGGCTCTTCAAGACGCTAAAACTCAATAACAAAGGATCGAAGTTTATACGGGATGTTTAAACAGAGCTTTCACATTTGTGACTTCTTTGTCTCTCAGAAGCACCCTCGGGGTAACCCTGGCCCAGAAGGTTCCTTCATTTGCCTGACATCACACATCTAGCAAAGAACAAGACAAGAACAGGCCCTGCGTGCGGGTCTCCTGGATTAAATCACACAAGGTCAGAGTCCGGCAACCTTACCACCCCGCGTATTTTTCCTCCCTGCGCTCATAACACAAATTCGCTCACTTAGCAAACGTTTACCGAGTGTCTCTTAGATGTCACTTGGCCCCATCAGTGACCAATGCAGCAAAGAACTCTGTCCTCAGGGAGGACATCTGACCAGATGACAGGCACATGAGGGCTGCCCTCTGGGGAGGGAAGGCCAACCACGAGGAGACATAATAATACATAATAAAGGAGTGCACACTATAGCATGCTGCGGAAGACAGAGCAGGGTAAGGGGATGGGCAGAGTGGGGGTCAGGGAAGGGTGCGTGGGCTGCCGTTTTAAATAAGGTGATAGGAAGAGATTTCATGAAGAAGGTGACAACTGAGCAAAGCCTTGGAGGAGGTGAGAGTCAGCAGATGGCGGGACAAGAGAGCTCCAGACAGAGGGAACAGCCAGTGTGAGGACGCTGAGTCAGGGGCGAGTCTTGCGTGCAGGAGGAAAGAACTAGGGGCCCCGTGGACAGTGTGGGCTGGGAGGGGGAGGTCCGTTTGCCTGTTGTTCAGACGGCACACCAGAGGCTTGCGTGCTGGGAGGACGCTGCAGGTCCTCCTTGCAAGGCCTGGCGCTCTGTCAAGGCCCTCGCGATCCGAGTGTGACATTGTCTGTTTACGCACACACCGCACCCAGACACCTGGGCAATCCGAGGGAAATGTCACCCACCCTTGGTTTGCTAGCAGAGAAGCCTGGTTTTCGAAAAGCTGTACTTGGTAACATGGATTCTGCCACCTTGGCTTTAATCTTGAAACTAAGTAACTTTTCCAGGAAGCCTGGGCTTCCAGCTATGAGACACTTTTTAGACTTCTCCCCAGTCATTTACATGGCGTCTGCTTACAAATGTCTGCTATCCTGAGAATTAGTGCCGAGCTGCACCAAACAAAGCCAATAATTAGCAGCAGCACACGTGGTGGATTCATTTTGAATTCTCTCTTGCTGTCACCCTGATGGAAGCAAATGATAGTGGTCATGCATCTCCTGATCACAGCCGCGGTAACACACACCACAAATCAACCTCCACCTGCTTGTCGTGCCAAAAATAGAGCAGCTCAGAGATTTCTGTGCAGTAGAGAAAGCAGCAGCCTCGGGGATTGACAAAGACGCAGCTCTGGAGCAGAGCTTGTTCGAGAGTAAAGGGAACAGGCACCTGCAATCCTTGTTAAGTCCCTGAGAGGACACAGAAGTTTCTGAGACTATTACCTAAGCATACTCTATCATTACTATATGATATGTAATCTATGAACACCATGCTCTGCTACACTAGAATATATGTACCAGCCTTTACTATGTTAGGAATAAAGATCAAGTTGGGAGGATGGTTCAAAATAGATAATGCAGGCCATCAAAGAACAAACCAGAATTACTAATCCACATTCGTTTTTATGTGATTAGAACATTTTACGTGTTGTTTTGATGCAACTGGGTAAGAAATTTCTCTATTCTCTGCAAAAGCTCTCCTAGCCAAACTTACCTAATGATTCTATCCTCTACACAAAACTGCACCAACTACAGTGGTTATCACAATCCATAGCTCCAAATCTGCCTGATACGAAGTCACTTCAAGCCTTGGGTAACTTCCCACTGTTCATCTTGTCCTTTGCAAGTGCAAGCATCCACTGTGCCCTAGTCAAACTTCTGTTCAACCATTTAAGTTAGAATCTCATTTTTTAAAAGTTCTATTTATTTATTTGAGAGAGAGACAGAGAACAAGCGGGAGGGTCAGAGAAAGGCGGAGAGAGAATCTCAAGCAGACTCCCCACTGAGCTCAGAGCCCAACACGGGGCTCGATCTCATGACCCTGAGATCATGACCTGAGCCGAAATCAAGAGTCTGATGCTTAACCGACTGAGCCACGCAGGCGCCCCTAGAATTTCATTTTTAATTAATATAACACTGCATTTAACATAGGCTGTTTCCTCACATCTAACAACACATACTCAAGGGCCTAGAGACTTCCCTGAGCTGGCTCTAAGAAGCCTCCGGTTTTCTGTCAGAAACAGCCTGCTGAAGCACTTGTCAAACTATACATTTTCCTGAACTAAGCATGTGACTAGCTGGCCTTCTCATGGGTAATTCACAAATGAATGAGGTCTTTTCAGTTCATCTGGAACAACATGTTTCTACAGTTTGAAGTGCACCAAATAGTGACTTTGGTGCACCGCCTAGCCAAAGAGTAGCCACTGGATACATCCAATCACAAACAAAACATGTTGGACAGCAGTTCCTTTTTTTTTGGTCTCCCATGCAGCTCAGGCACTTCCCAGAGGGTTTGCTTAAGATACCTGCTTAAATACGACCAAGATGGCGCCAACTTCAGGTCTGTGGACTTGCTATGGCGAGGCACTGTGCTAAGACCATTACAAGGTCTTGCTCATTCAATTCTTACAGCAACCCTCTAAAAGGCCATCCCACTACTATCAACCTCATTTCAAAGATAAGCAAGTGGAGAGCTCACAAAGGGTGAGCGCCCGGGCCAAGTCACACAGTCAGGAAATGGTGGCGCTCAAGCCCCAGTCCCTGTACTTGGCTTGACATCTATATGACTAGAAATTATTCCATTCGTATCTCAAATTTTTCCCTGTCCTGAGAGTCTCTTCTATAAAAGCACATTTCAGTATGCATTTTTACAGAATATCTTTACCTCCCCCCCCCAACCTGGTTCTATGCATTTATGTAGAAAAATTAAACATTCCAAAATGCAAATGTGTATGCATTCCCTGGTAGCTGAAGTTAGCAAAAATGCCCTGTCCTGATTTCTTAAAAAATTCAACATATACTTATCAAATGACCCACACACTTTACTCCCAAGTATTTGCCCAGGAGAAATGCAAACATATGTCCACACTGAGACTTGTACACAAATGTTCATGGCTGTTTTATTCACAGTAGTCAGTAACTGACAGGAAAGTGGATAAATAAAATGGGTTGTATCCACAGAATGAAATACTATTCAACATTGTAAAGGAATGAACTATATAGATACACACAACACCACGGAAGAATCTCGAGATAATTACAGCAGTGAAAGAAGCCAGACACAAAAGGGTATATGCTACAAGATACCATTTATTTAAAATTCTAGAAAATGTAAACTAATCTGCAGTGAGAAAACCCAGAATCAGTGGTTGCCTAGGATCACTGGCTGAGTGAAGAATGGATCACCAAGGGGCCCGAGGAAACTTCTGGGGGTGATGAGAGTGCTTTTCTGTATCTTGTTTGGGCCAATGATGTCATGAGTGTATACAGCTTGGACTGTCTCTTTAAAAGGATATATCTTTCTAAAATGTATAGACTATACCTCAATAAATTTGAATACAAAGTATGTAGGTTTATAGAAGAAACCATTTTTATATTGAACTCGAGTTGATGAAATCTTTTTTAAAAACATACTCAGAAGTTTTTGAAAGTGCCCAGTCCTTATCTGGTACAACACTCAGTTTCAGCTAGCTACGCTGTTTATTTTAGATTCTAAAACTCCTGGTAGTCAAGAACCAGTGCTCATTTTTAGCTTGAGTTCTATGCAGTTCCCAACACAGCATTAGGCATTGCAACTGTTCAGAACATTGAATCTAAACATATCTCCATTCTATTTTCCCTTGCTTTCCGAAGAGATCCTGGGAGCAGAATCTACTGTGAGCCTGCTAGCATGGCCATCAGATCCTGAAAGAATGTCACCAAGGAAATGTTTGCGTTTGTCCCTAAACATACAAAGGCTGCCAACAACTCAGGATTCTGGGTGAAGTACTGCCCTTAAGTAAGTCTCAGATCTTCTCCAAAACCCTCTTTATGTTCAGAGACATGTTGGGTGGTATGGTCCACACAGGTAGCGTTGCCTCTGAAAGCTACATGAAATCCTGAGCTTGAACTTTAGGTTTTCTGTACGACGAGGGATAAGGGGAAGGAAGGTGATGAGACAGAGTGTAGCCTACAAGAGGTTAGAGACTCAAAGTATCTTCAGCCCTAAATGTGCTCCCACCCCCTTCCTGCCTCAAGGAAACTGAAGCCTGTTAGACTACTAGTGCCAGTTCACAAACGATCTGTTACTGACCCTCAAGGAGACAGGTACATAAGGTGAGAGTGTTTAGAAGCTTATATGGCAGTTTGACATCGCTGTGATCTGTGCACTCAATTCTCATTGAACAGGGTTTACACTGGGTCTAATATTATCAAAAACTTCGGGTGAAACCAGTCATGGACAGGTTCATGTACAGTGGCTTAAAATGTAAAAAGAAAAAAACACCTAGTCTTCCCCGACACATGGTTTGAGAAGCATAGTTTTATGGCACAGCTTACTTGGTGAAGGTTAATTTTTCCCAAAGTGATAGTGGGAGCCAGAAAAAGGCCACTCTATCATCCAATCAAATCCATGCAACCCCCAGCCTGTCTGTAGGTGTTTGGACTGAGACTGTAAAGTGAAATTAAATAAACCTTCTCAAAGAGGAAGTTTATCAAAAGAGCTATGTTTCCATTCTAATTAGTATCACGGCTGCACCAGCTACAAATATGGTTGTCATCACGTCAAGAATCAAAATGAAGGTCATGATCGTGGCTGTGCGGATATAATTAATTTTTTTCTTTCCTTTTTCCTCTTTCTTTTATTCTCCCTTGTTCTCTCTCTTCTTTCTCTCTTGTCCTCCTGAGGGGAGCACACTCAGCTCCGAATCAGCCCCAGCCGTGTTTGGAGCAGCACACGTAGCGGACGCAGATGGGGCTGCCCCTTGTGGCCACCGTGTCCATCAAATTAGGCTAGAACTCAATGAAGTCCAGGGAACTCGGGCTCCTCTTTTCTAATGTTTTTCACAAAGATTAGTTGGTGGGGAACTCGGAGAGTCTGACGGATAGGCTGCCCTCCACGACACAGGGAGTGCCTGAGAGGAGGTGTGCCCCTTATAACAGCCCCTGAAACTGTACAGATGGAAATGGGAACGAATGGAGGTTAGGTTTTTGAGCTGAAAGGCAAGATTTTCTTACTGTTGATTCTTCCTTCCTATCTCAGCTCAATGGTCAGTGTCCCAGACAGCTGTCCCAACTTTCCTGAGTAGACTGCTTCTTCCTGTTTTTTACAAATACCACACATTCAGTCCTGTGACTCTCTGGTTGCTGCCCATCTCCTCTGTGTTCAGTAAGCTCCATGGGCCATGGCGATGCCTGTCCTGTCCTGTCCTGTCAAGCACTAGTCCCTAGCACTTAATTAAGCACAGTGATGAGCAATAGAACGCTCATCAGAGCGTAGAAAGAAGAGATGAAGGAATAAATAAATACAGGGATGAACAAATGAAGTCTCTAGATAGTAGGTATTAGCATCTATACATGATGCTTTGGCCTCATTTCTAGATAAAAAGATGAGATTAATCATGAGTCTCACACATAATCATCACAATTTTTAAGAAGACTGGGTAGCCCATGGAAGCCTTATTACCAACTCAAAGGGAAATAAAAATTCCTAAGAATTCAGGAGTGAGAAATACACTGAGAGTACATAAATCATGATGCTTGCCCACCGGGAGTTTGAGAAATGAAACAGCAATTTGGGGGGAATAATCAACAGAGAAAAAGACTTGGGTTATTCTGTATTTCAATTAGGATAAAATGTTACAAATAATTTCTGAAAACAGAAGTCATGGCAAAGAAGAATAAATTTTATAACGTACCTTTACTTCTGCTTTGGGTCAAATCATGATCCCAAGAACATTATCGATTACAGGTAGTAAAAAGCTGAGAGAACATGTTTAACCAATGGGGTAGACCGAATGTGTCCTCCCAAAGTTCGCAGAGTGAAACCTAGGGCTCCTGGGAAGTGATCAGGTCATGAGGGCGTAGCCTTCATGAATGGGATTAATGCCCTGTCAGGAGACCTCAGAGTGTTCCCCTGCCCCTTCTGCTGGGTGAAGGCACGGCAAGACGACTACAATCTATGAGCCAAGAATCAGGCTCTCACCAGACACCAAATCTTGATTTCCGACTTCCCAGCCTCCAGAACTGTGAGGAACACATTTCTATTGTTTCTAAACTACCCAGCCTGTGGCATTTTGCTATAGCGGCCCACTGCCTGAGACAACCTACAAACGCTTTCTTCCAACATCAACATTATACATGGAATAGCACTTTACCAAACGGGCCTCAACATCCCTGGAGCTAGGAGAGAGTGGGGTTTACCCAGTTAGTATTTACTAAAAGAGAAACAATAAGTCACTCAATTATCAAGCCCCATAAGCACGGTCCATTATTATTATTATTATTGCTAGGAAATACACAATTACTGTTATTATTTCCTATCTGAATAATAATGTTTTTCTGTTAACACGAAGCAACCACGATACAGTTTTATTAACATGGATTTAAGTACGAAAGCTCAATGAAAGTATCAAAATGGATGTATTTTAAATTTCTTCATTGCCTTCCATTTTCCAAAAAAATGTTTTGAAAGGTGGGCCCCAAAAGGTACACACACACTTACACCCACACAGAGAAAAAAATCATCTGTATATCCAATATTGTTCAATTAAAATAATACAATAAAATATAAATCATTTTGTACTAATATACTTCCAAACCTAAGAGCTCCCCAACCGGCCCCCCAACTAGGAGATATTTTAACATCTATTTTCTTTAAGCATACTTATGAGACTTTATTTTAAATATGTGTTAAAGACCCTTTAACCAATATTATTTCATCCATTCAAGTTAGCAGGTGGGACAGAATGAACATTTATTGCTCAGGTACTGTAAGTAGTATCTTATTTAATTCTTATAATGTTCCTTCAAGAGAGGTCTTGGCACTCTCAAATAGATGAGCAGAGAGAAGCAGAGAAAGAGTAACAAGCCACAGAGCTGGCAAAAAGTGGGGGTGATTCAGAGCCAGGTCTGACTCCAAACTCCATGGGTTTCCAGGCTCTGAGGACATATGCTGGTGCGCGCCCCCAGCCTGGCACCTGCAGGGCAGGAGGAGGGGTCAGCCGGAGGCTCCTTCCAGTCTCCAGCCTGCCCCATCTTTCTCTCAACGATAAGCACAGCTAAACCTTTGGAGAGAAACACAGCCTGAATCTGCTACACTGTAATTAGCTCCGCCAGTAGGGTGGTTAACAATCCACCGGGATACAGTTTTAGTAACCCCACTAAAAGGACACATCTATTTAATTGAACTACCCTTAGTCCTTTCAGAGTAGCTAAAATGATTTTAGAAGATTTTGAAAGATCTATCCAAACAGAGCTTTAAGCCACAAGAAAACAAGGTAATTCAGCAGTGGTTCACAGCAGGAGCTTTGCTAAAATAGTTCACAAATGGATACACTAGAATGCCTTGCCCACTCCCACAGTTGGTAAAGAACAACCAGTTCATTTGAGGATTGAAACACTTTCAAATTGCACTGGAAAATCAGACATGCTTCTCCCTCTCGCTCCTTCCTCTAAATGTGAGGCTCTTTCTTGTCTTTCGAATCTATTGTTCAGTTAATCTGTGCACGCCAGAATATTCTAATTTAAATCTGAGCCTGGGACATGCTATATTTTGTTTCTAGCTGAAAGAGTGTGAATGCCATAAATAACATGCACTGTGCTTGTTCTCTGTTCCTAAACAGTCTGATAAGCTCGTATTGAAACCATCTCAGCAACCACATTTGACAGCTCACTAGGAACCTGTTCAATCCAGCCTCCCAACCAGTCCATCACTGCTGCCAGTTTCCAGGCGGACGAGGCATTCAGACACCAGGCTCTAAATGAGAACAGCCCTGGCAGAACCCTCGTAGGAGAGGTACACTCCGGCTAACAGGCCGTCAATCTGTCAGTAGCTCTTAAGATTCCTCAGCCTTCTCCAACTGAAGGCCAGCTCAGTGCTGGGAGGAAGGGGGAACACAGCATGGGGAAGGGGCCAGCCAAATCCATTTCCAGGGACCCATCTGCAGACCTGGTCTGGTATGCCAGACCAAACCAGCACAAACCAGACCACTGGTGCAGATGCAGAGCACTTTCCTTCCTCGAAGTAACTCATTCATCCGTTAAATAAATAGTAATCCAACATCAACTAGGTAACAAAGACACCATGTACCCAGAGAACCTCGAAACCAGACCGCTGCAGGGCCAATCCCTGAGTCTGTTATACATAGCAATGTGAGCTTCTCTACATTTCTGAAAAATTTGGGGGCCTCGGTTTCTCCATTTATAAGACGGGGATAAGTTAATACCTCATTTCACAGGACTGCTGACAAGACCAGACGAGGTGAGGCACGATGTAACATAATGCTCGACTCCAGGGGAAATATTCAACAAAAAGTCTATCCCCTTCCTTTTTCTCCTTTCGCTGGAACTTAAAATTTTCCCCATTTGCTCAAATCATGCAGCCTTAGTCTTAAAATCAAGAACATATAAGACATGGAGGAAAAAGCAGGGTTTTTTCCTTCTTTTTATTTTTCAGTAAAATGTTTACCAACGTGTAACATACAGAAGAGTATAAATCATCAGGTTCCAACTCCCTGAATATTCAGTGACACACCCATGCGATACCCAGCTCAGGGAAGAACATAACCAGGCTGCCAGGAGCCCCCTCATGCCCATTTCCAGCCACCGCTCCCCCCAAGGATACCCTCTTTCCTGAGTCCCAGTCCCATAGGTTACTTTTGCCTGATTTTGAATCAAGTAACATTTTAATAATGTTGACACACACAACCTGCAAATGGAAATGCAGGATATTTTATGGATTTGCAGCCAATGAGCTACGCCAAAGAGACAGCACATTATAAAAAGAAATAAATACACTGACAGCGACGAAAGTGATAAAGGTAACATGTTGTTAAGGTGCTGGGCTCTCCTCTCTGCTTCTTATTTTTATCCAAACACTGTAGAACAAAAATGAGAAAATCTTATACGTTGCAGTGGTAGGACTCATTCTACCTGCTTTCTAATGTAATACTAGCTTGAGAAGGTGTAAAACTATAAGGCAATGGAGAAGAAGGAAATGTATTCTGTAGAAAGAAGAATTATTTATTTCTGACAGTAACTGCCATCATCCAAACTTAAAATATAAATCAGTAATTTCCCCAAAACATATCTGAAACTTAAACCTCACCGATCTCTTCCTTAACAACTTTAAAAAACTATCTTCAAAACCCTTGGGATCCTTGGAAAACAAATTTTAAAAACTTACATCTAGTCAACTGTAATGCTCTTTGCCCCTTGGGATTAGAAATTAGTAATGACCAACAAATCTCTTCTTCCCATTAGAGGAAAATGGGTGCCCCTTACCATTCTTTTTTTTTTTTTTAAGATTTTATTTATTTATTTATTTATTTATTTATTTATTTATTTATTTGAGAGAGAGTGTGAGTGAGTGCAGGCAGAGGGAGGAGCAGAGATGGAGAAGGTGAGAGAGAATCTCAAGAGCAGACTCTGTGCTAAGCATCGAGCCTGATGTGGGGTTCCATCTCACAACCCTGAGATCATGACCTGAACCAAAACCAAGAGTCGGACATTTAACCAACAGAGCCACCCAGGCGCCCCCTCCCCCTACCACTCTTGATGGCACGACAGTGAGAGTCCACATAGCTCACACTCACCCAGAGGTTAGCACTGCTTACAGGAGGCTAGGACAAGACAAGGCATGCCGAGTTGTCTGTTTCATTCCAATATCCGCTACAAAATGTGCCTTAGTCCCTGATAACACAGGATCATGTGCTGACTTATCAAGACACTGCTCACAAAAGTGTGCAACATCATGTAGGGAAATGCAAATCAAAACCACCATGAGACACCGCTTCGGCACCCACTAGGATGGCTATAAACAAATGAAAACCAGCAGGTGCTGGAGAGGATGTGGGGTTGCTGGAACACCCGTGCATCGCTGGTGGGAACCAGGGCGACTGCTTTGGAAAACGGTTCCTCAGAAAGTTAAGCAAAGAATTACCAAGTGACCCAGCAATTCCACTCCTAGGCATATACTCGAAAGAACTGATAACAGGTACTCCAACAAATACAAAAACACATGCTCACAGCAGCCCTATTAGAATGGACAAAAGGTGGGAACAACCCAATGTCCATTGACAGATCACTGGCTAAACAAAGTGCATACATACAAAATGGAATATTACTCAGCCATCAAAAGGAATGCAGTACTGATGCACGCTAAGTGTGGGTGGACCTCAAACACATGTTAGGCGAAGGACGCAAGGCACAGCAGATCACATGTTGTAGGATCCCATTTATAAGAAATGCCCAGAACACCTAAATGTACTGCATGTCACTGAATGATTAATGTCACATTATGTGAATTTCACTCCAATTTTTTTCAATATGGAGAAAGAGAGAGAGAAAATAAAGAAAAAAAGAGAAAAATGGGATCGGGGGTGAGGGGGAGAAACAGCTCATAGGCGCCAAAGAAAGAAACACCCTAGGGGTATAAAGGTGATGGGGTAACAACTGGGAGATGAGGTAGAAATCGCTCCAGTAGCTCCGGTCCCTTTCTCTTTGACAATGCCATAAAGGTTCGAAATCCTTTTTAAGCTCTTCTTTTTCCTTCAAGGATAGGAGTGGCAAGGAGCCTAGCTTGCGGCTAGCCAGGAAAGGCCTGGCTGATACCAAGAATCCAGACAGAGAGAAGGTTCAGTTCAGCAAAAATCCAAAGAACGCAGCAGGCCTTCTGGGCCTCGGCAGGAGGGGCAGGTGTCGGGCAGGGGGGTGGAGGCAGCATGGAAGCACTGAGAGCGAGGACACCTGGGGAAAGGTCCCCGGCCGTGAGGGCCCCAAAACCCTGCATTCAGAAGAGGGTTTCAACAGCGCAGAGGAAGAGGAGCTGGGTTCGGTCCTGTCACTGCCTGTCAGCCCTCCAATCGGCGTCCTGCATCCCAGCAGGGAAACCCAGTCCTCACCAGCCTAACCACCAAGAACCAGCTTGCAGTGAAGTCTACCAAAACTATAAAACATAAAAGCGTATCATCTTATTTTTCTTTCTCAAAAATATTTTTTTTTAATTTTACATTAACCTTTATAGTTTTTTTTTAAATCTGATTCTTTTTTTTTAAGATTTCATTTATTTTTTTGAGCGAGAGAGAGAGCATGAGCGGGGTGAGGGGCAGTGGGAGAAGCAGGCTTCCGGCTGAGCAGAGAGCCCGATGCAGGGACTCGATCTGGAACTCCGGGATCATGACCTGAGCCAAAAGCAGACACTTAACCGACTGAGCCACCCAGGCGCCTAAAATCTTATTCTCAAAAGAACATCTCAGCTGATAAATATATTTAAAGACGACAGAACGGCCCGTAAAACAAACTGCAGGTGTAGAACTGTGCACTACACAGCAGCCTAACAAATGTGAATAACTCTAATGTGCATCAAGGAAAATAAACATACGCAAAACATCAAATGATGAAGGGATAGGTCATCTCACTCTTTTGGGGTCATGAAGCATCTTCCATGAGACTTACCCTAACAGTTATAGGACAGGGGCAAGAGGATGAATGGAGATCCATATATATCATATGTCATGAGGTGTCTGCTTACCTGACTTAAGTCAATATAGGCAACTTCTGCCCACGAGGTGCCCCCGTCTCTACTGACAGGGGCATCCACCTTTTAAGTTACTCAAAGACTCTGAGGCTGGAATCCAGGCTGAGTCGAGTATTCTTGAATTTCCCAGGGTTCTCCACAAGAATGCAGCAGCACCGGGAGAGCTGCCCATACCCCGAGTTGGCTCCTTCTTTCCATCTCTGTTCTATCTCATACCACCACAGGCCTCTAACACACACCCACAATAGCTCTCTCTTAGCCACCCTGCAGACCTGGGGTACACCCACCTCAAGTGAATGAACCAGAGGAAGACTCTGGAGAAGACCCTAGAAGAAGGCGTGAGGCCATTTGAGCAAGAAACTATAGGACCAGTACCTACGTCAAGGTCTGGGAGGAGGGGCCACAGTCTGTGGGTCAGCACATCCCCTGGTCCTATGGATTCCTTTCCCCACAGGGAAGGCAGATGATGGGGAAGGGCCCAAGGGCGGCCCATCAGCTGTGTTCCTCAAAGTGTGCTCCATCAACAAGAGTGGAGCCTGCTAGAAACGAGAATCCCAGGACCCATGCTGGGCTTACTCAATCAAAATCTCTTGGCGATTCCTATGCACATTCAAGTTCAAGTATGGGGGCTGGCACGGGGACCCCTTTTGTCCCAATCAAAGCATGGTGCTGCATCTGGCAACTTTTAATTCCTTGAATGTACTACTTGACCAACTTTGAAAATGAAAGCCAGCTATTTCAGATGAAATGACATTCCCTTCATGTGCATGACAACACAAGGACTTGTTTTATTCCCTGACAACTCAGGCAAAGATTCCAAGAAAACTGGAATGCCATGGGTCCTATCTGACTTTCTGGGTTCAGACTGAGTCATGGAGTTTAAAAAAAAAAAAAAAATTGCAACAGATCCCCAGAAACTTTATTAATTCTGTCAGGGCATAATATCATCAGAAAATAAGTAGAACCTGAGAAAAATCTGGCTCTATAATTAAGAGTAGGATTCCACAATCTAATTATTGTATTTTCAATTAAAGCTGAGCTCTCGGTGTGTTTTTCCACTGTTTCTTGAATTAGCAGAGACCTGTGAGCACGTTGAGAGCAGGGATATATTAATTAGGGAGAGAATTTCCCAATAAGAAGCTGGGCCCATGATGCCTGGTAATTAGGAATATTATAACAATCCACTGACCCTTCAGAGACCCTTTCCTACGGTTAGCTGCCCCCGGGGATTCACAGAAGGCCGCATCACAATTTCAACCACTTGCCACTTTAGCTGCTGCTTTTGCAGACGGTCACACTTACAGGTCTTCAAGTACTAGTTTGGGGAGCCCAGTGGCACCACACTCGCGGGCACTCCCTTTATCAATAGAGTCTGACCTCCTGGCCTCAGGGAGACTTGAACTTGAACCGGAGTGCTTCTTGGTTGAGGAGTCGAGCAGTGCAAGTTCCTCACACCCAGAGTTCTGAATCTTGTCTTCACTTGGCACCCCAGAGCGTCCCTCTTCACCTAGTGGTGACTGGGGCCAAAACACAAGCGTGGGGGCGGGGCGGGGGGACGACCTTCATTACCTCAGATCATCAGCAGCAAGGTGGTGCCTGACTTCCCCATGGGGCTGTGTCTACTCGGACTGCTGGGCGAGCCAGGGCACTGAGGCTCTGGATACGTGGGGCAAGTATACATCTCCAACAGAACTGCAGATGAGACAATAAAGCAGAAGCACAAAGCGAAGAAGGAACAAGGCCAGCCTAAAAGTACCAGGAGCAGAAATAATCCCAGTGAGACTAGGGCTTCACAGTGTGCAAAGCACTTTTTCCAAATGTGCACGTCCTCCTTCAATCTTTATCACAACGGTTCATGGTTGATGTGATCCCCATTTTACAGATGGAAAAATGAAGGCTTGGACTGATTGTGGAAGATCACATAGCTAGTGAGCCATGGTTCCACACAAATCCAGTCAACATTAGTCAAAGTTCTTTACCAGTCCTCGCAGCAAAACCAGAAAAGACTCTAGAAGGTCCAATCAGATCCTCATGAATTGGATAACCTCAGCATATCCCAAACCTACCTGATTTCCTCCTGTTCCACCTCCTGTCTCCTAGGTTAAACCTCCACATCTGGCCAAATCTTTTTACATTTATCTCCCACAGACTCCCCACTTTCTACTTTTCATTTCCACTGCCACTGGCCCAGCTGGGGCCTGGCAACTTCTCTGTTATTGCAACTGTGCCCTAACTGACGTCCCTCCATCAGCCCCTCGCTTCTGTCACACAGCGGGTCTGCGGGTGACAGAATGAGCCTCCCCAAGCAAGGTCAGGACACGGTCCTTCCTCAGAAGTCATCCAACTTCCTAAAAGGCACAGTGTCCTCCTGACCTCCCTTCCTGTCTTGCCTTGCACATCAGTCTCCTCCTACTTGACCTAAATGACTGTCTCCCCGTGGCCTCCCAAACACAAGCCCTCTAACCTTGACCACAGCTCCTGACACTCCCTGGGGCTGGAATGCCCATCTCTTCATTCTTCTCCAATCAAAATCAAACCCTTCGAGGCTCACTCAGGTGGGGTTTCCTGTCGCCTTCCCAGACCCCTCTGTCAGAGTCTCTCTTCCCTAGATGTTCCATGGGGGGGGGGGGCGGGGGGGCTTGCCCTTGAGCTTCTTGATCTGTAGGTTTCAAATTGCTTGCCTCACCTGCTAGATGGGAAGATTCAAGGTCACCCTGACCACCACAGTGCCTACAACCCTTTTCATGGGGAATTACCATCTGAAAGGAACCTCAAGTGAGAATTTTCCTTTAAAGGCTTTTTTTCTCCTCCTCCTCACCAAGAATTCCAAAATTAACTGCATTTTGCATTTCATTTTTGTTTGTTTTTGGCTGGGAAGCTAGAAGTCACATCTCAGGCCTTGCCCTATTCTAATTTCTATCTTCTCTCATCCTTATTTTCTACTTTCGGCTTACTGTTCTATGTTTCCTTTCATTTACCTCAACCTCTGTGGAACAAGATGAAATATCAACACATAGGTGTATATACCTAAAGATCAGGTTTTTGAGAAATGACTGACACCTTGAACTGAAAGTGAGATTCCCCTTGGAAAAGAAATGGGGAAATCAGCCCAAATTCATTACAGTTTCTGTCAATAGGCAGTGGAGGCCCGAAACAAGCAAGCAGTTTGCTCCCTGAGGCTCAAAAGTGCTACTGTGGAAAACACAGTGGCCGCTACTTTGCAGACTGCAGCCTGAAGCACTGAGGTCCAGACCCTAAATAGGTACCCAGGAAACAGAGCAGCCCCAGAGAATGTTTCCCTTCACCTGGACTTCCCAGATCCACTCCCACACTAAGTGACTGCTAGCCATTCACGGGGCAGGGATTGGAGAAAAACTAGGGTGATGCACCAGGAGGAATGACCAAAAAGCTGGTATTTGGAGGAACCCTCCTTGACACAAACATCCCTCCACACTCCTTCTACGGGAGTTAACTTCCAACTCAGGAGAAGTGGAAACCAGAAGGAGGCAGGCTGGCAGTAAGGGGAGCAGGCTGGGGGGATTCCTGCTCAGGGCAGCTACTACCCCACAGCTAAGGTGGAAAGAAAGCCAGAGCCCAGGCCGGGGGGCATCCAGGTTCCCACCTTTTGTCCCCAAAACTCCCCAGCCAGGGGACTTCGGGAAAATCATCCACCTGTCTGAGCCACAGTCTTGTCCCTCCTAAAATGGAAAGAGCTATGCTTTCCTTACTGGTAACTTTGAGGATCACATGAAATGACACGGGAATTTGCATTATAAACTCTTCATAGATAAGACTTATTTCCATTTCTACAAAGATTTACTGAGAGATGCCACACATGAGCACAGATCACAGACTCCCAAATCACAAGGCCTGGGATTTAAATTCCAGTCTGTCACTTCCTGGTTTTGTGACCTTGGACAAGGTCAAACCTCTCCAAGCCTCAATTTTCTTGTTTGCAAAAATGGGATAAAAGTGTCTGCCTATCCAACAGGGTTACCATGAGGACTAAGTGAGTTAATCTTTTATCTAAAAAAGTAGCTGGCATCTAATAAATGTTATACACATGTTTCATAAATATACCAATTATGAATATCTCATAAGCCAGATACTATGTCGAGTGCTGCAGGCAACCACATATACACAGAATAATAGTAGATCCTGGTAGATCTCTCCAGGCCCAGGCATTACCTTTACCTAGGACCCAAGCAATAGGAGATAAACAAAAACCTTCTCAGGAACAGAAAAAGAGATGACCACCTTGACCAGGGAATCATAGCTGGAATTCTCTTGAACTTCAAATTTCAGATTTTCATCCTGCCCTGGGGTCACTTGATTAATTTGCAGTATCTTTCCAAGAGTTGCTGTGATTCATTTATGCTCATGAAATAGTCAAGCTTTTTAAAAAACAAAAAAAACCACATTTATTTAATGAACTATTATTATGACAGCTGTAGAGAAATTTCACTTTGGTGTTCGGGAATATCTGATACATACCTTTCAGCTGCCCACATTCAAGGATGACACAAAATCCAGGAAGGGCAAAATAAAAACCACTTCACTGGATAAAAGTTTTACAAGCTCTCCCGTCCATCGTTATGAATTCTGTAGCTTTTGGTTTTTGTTTGTGTCTTTGTTTTAAGTGGAACATTAGTGAAGGAGAACATCTCCCTCTTCCTGTTCACCTGGCCTCGAAGAGGTGACCTGGTAGAACTTTAATGAGGCCCAAGTAAATTTTGTCACTCTTGGATAATTCATTTTGTAATTAATCAAGGGTTTTATTTGAGGATGATTAGCAGCCAGCCATATTCCAGTTCTGACATTCTAAAAATATTATCCCATGATCGACTACTTCTTTTGAAGTGTGGCAGAAAAGTTGTCCAACTTGTTACCAAGTCCAAAAATCCTCTCTGTTGACACAGAAGGAAACCTCTAATTACATGAGTCACTGTAGTTTTACAACCGAATACACTGTTAACTAAATTGGAAAAATTGTCATCAAGATGATAAAGGCCATTCTGGAACTCCACGCCAAAGCACTCCTGACTTGTACCTTTCAGAGAATGACCTCTTGTAAAAGAGATTGATGTGTGGGAGATTAAAGGTGAAATCCAATACACTTGTCCAGGTCTCAATAGGCTGCTTTATCCTGATTAAAAGGAGAAAGAATTTCCTGGACATGTTCCTTTAATGTTTTTATCTGAGGAGTGGGCACGGGAATCCACTCTGTAAAGCACGGCTATGTGCATATTATAAAGATAACCGGCCCTCTGGCTTGTGCCAGAGTTTAGCCACACGTATTCAACTCTCTAGGGCCCTTTTGTTCATTCTTTTTCTTCAAAGTCTACATTTGCACAGCTTCCTTAATCCTTATTTCTTAAAGGCGTGGGCCCGGCCACTGCCTGCATTAAACGTAACGCAGACAGGTGTCCCCGTCTGTAGAGACATCAGGAAGAAGACACCTTGGGCTCCCTTCTAGCTCTGCTCACCTGCTTCCCCGCCCCGTGATCTCCAGGGCAGCCTCACGCACAGCGGACAAGCTTCCTGATGACCCCCTGTCTTCTCTCGCTGTGAGCTGCCCGCCACAATTTGGGGGGCCATGACTCTCCCACAAATTTGGGGAAGACAGAAAAAGGAAAAGCAGCGTAACTTGGGCTGGGCACCAGGCCTGACTCTCATCCTGCCTTTTTTGGGAGATTTTAAGAAAGAATACCCAGGGTGCTTCCACACACTACCTGCTTAATACGGAATTTGACCGGCCACCTAGTTCTCCCTGCAGACGGTCCAGCACACTCAACCAGCAAGCTATATTTGCATATATAGAAACTGGCTGTGAGGAGGAGCATTCAAGGGCTTGACTGAATGAAGAAAATGTTTTTCCTAGCTGCCCACTGCAGTGTTATTTTGCCGCTGAAGGGCAAGACAGAGAGGTGTCCAGACACTCCCTATTAATGCCCAAACACCTGTCTTTCCCTCCTCCAACCAATGTATTACCCAGACTTACTAACTATATGGCAAGAAGCCCAGGCTTCTTTCGCTGGAGCAGTCGGGCTCCCACAGGTCTGTCGCCTACAGAATATAGCACTTCTCAGTCACAGGACAGCGACACCGGAAGGAGGCTGAGAAACCGTGGGATTTAACTCCCCCAGACCAGAGAGATGAAGGCGGAATAAGTGTAGCAACTTGTCCAACGTCCCACCACCAGGTTGTGCTGGAGCCTGGACGAGAGCCCACTTCTGGCTTCCCAGTCCGATGTTCATGCCGACTCTATCTCCCAAGACATATCTGTTTTCTTCCAAAATCTGTCCAAACAGCTGCTGCCAGGGTCACAGGACCGTCCGTGAGAAGTTGACTCTGCAAAGCCAGTGGGCAGACAGCAAACACAGGGACAGTCCACCTCAAACTGTGTGGGAAGATCTGTGGGTCGAGAGGCAAGACGAGGGCAGGCAGCCCTGCTTTAAAGGGACGAGCATGCTGGGGGAGTACCTCTGGGTCTGTCATGGGTGGTGCTGCTGACGGGGGACAGTGGACCCACCGCTCCTCATTAGCGAGGGCTCTCAAAGGAGCTTCATGGTCCAGGGGCATCAGCACACTTGGTAACTTCTTGGACATGCAGACATCAGGCGCAGGCCCAGCCCTAATGAATCAGAAAGATTTCTTAGTGTCTGGCCCTCCAGGTGATTCTGCTGCATGCTGAGGGCTGAGATCTACTGGTCTAGTCAGCTATATGGAGTAAGAGCAAGAAGCTGTTCAGTGACGCAGGCTATTTGCCAGCCAGGCCATGTGGCCATGTCTTACTAGCGACTGTGCTTTAAAGCACTGGGTCTCAAATGTGGCTGCACGGTGGAATCCGGGGAAGCTTTAAAAGACCCTGATGGTGTGGGTTCCCCCTCCCCAAGATTCTGATTTAATTGACAGTGGGGCGTGGCCAGGGCATCAGGATTTTTAAAAGCCCCCAGATGATTCTAATATGTAACATTTGGAAACCAATGTCTGAAAGAGCTTCAATCACATTCTGCACTCGATTTAAAAAGACTTCTAGGTCCTCTCCTCATGGGTCATGACTCAGCTTCTGCTTCATAACCCTGGTTATCGCTGGGAAACCCAGACCAGTTGGGGTCTGTTTCCCATAGGCCAGTAATTCTCAACTGGGGGCAATTCTACCCCCCGGGGGAGGTTTGGCAATGCCTGGGGACATTTTTGGCTGTCAAGAGACGGGTAGATGAACTTCCCTACTGAAATCCGGTGGGGAGAGGCCAGGAAGACTGCCAGACATCTATACTGCACGGAACAGCCCCACAACAGAGAGCAACCTGGCCCAAAATGTCAGTGCTGCTTTTGAAAAGTCCCGCTGTAGACAAATCAACTGTTCTTCTCAATCCGTTTTAGCTCTTGCACCTTAGGCTGGGTGGAAGGAAGGATGGGTCTGTTGACAGGCACACCCATGTTAACTCACTTCGGCCCTACCAACACCCCCTTTCTTGTGTGAGGTTATCAGGTGCCTGCTTGATTGCTAATTAAACAGTCTTTCATTTTCTATTTGAATATGGTTCTTTCTGTATATGCTCTGTTGGTCAGGATCCCTAGAGGGAGGAAAGGACAAGTGGGAGGAGGTGGGTCCCGAAATCTCACCTGACACCCTAGGAATTCCCACGACCAGCCTTGACTCCTCATTTGCAACTACCCAAGCTTTAAAATTTATCAAGCCCAAGGGTAGGCGGGATAGAGACGTGAGATGGAAGTAGAGCCAAATGTGGACCAAAGCCCAGCTAGATGCTAGGAGCCACCTCGGGTTACCCTATGAGTAGGCAGGCAACTCGGCGAAGGAGCCCGCCACTTACTTGTCTGTTTTTATTTTGCCTAAAAAATGAGTAGAACATAAAACCTCTCACCATCTACTCTCTGTTTTATCCCCAAATCTTCAACATCTACCATTCCAAGATTTCCACACCGATTCAGAGCGATTTATGTTGGCCCAGGTGTTTAAAGTTCCAGGTTGAAACATTTGGTTAATTAACATCATGCTGCAAACACTCAAAATCACTTCAGCTGCCACTAGAACAGAACAAAACTACCAAAAACAAAAACTGTAGGGAAAATACAAACAAATGGTGGTATTCTGTGAAAAACAATATATGATTTTAGCGACAATAAAAGCTGCGAGAGCTTTCTTGAATTAATACGGTGATCCTGAAGAAATGCTTTTCTAAAAGAAATTCTCTTGACTTTCAGTAAAGACTTGAAAGTCCACATTTATAAGGAGGATGCAGCTAGGTGCCAGGATGCCGAATCATTAGCACTTTCTTAAAAAGAAAAATGGTGCGTGAAAAAGAGTGCAAACCCCAAGAGTGGCAATTTTGGTAAATCTCAAAAGAAATGGCCATTCTTCTATTGAGAACCAAAAATTGTTTTTCTCCCCCAGTTTCGGGGCCACGGGGCTCTCAGCTGTGGTTCTCCGCGCCTACAGCCCCCCAGCTCCCTCCCCGCCCCACCCTAGGGCCCAGGTTAACTCCTGCATCTTAATTCTTGTAAACACCAATTTGTGCCTTTCTTTCCAATCACCTTCAGTAAAACATCACTTCTTTGGAAAGGGGCCTGAGGTGGTTCTGTCAGAATTAATTTTTTTAAAGTATGAACTGTAGAAAGTTGAGAAAGAAAGGCAGCTTTCTTCGTTTTGAGGCAGGGGTCAGGGTGAGGTACACTGAGTGTTCCGCGTCTTTTCTTCTTTTCCAAGTATTAGAAGGGTGGGGAGGGTGGGGAGCAGGTCTGGCTTGCGCCATGAGTGGACCCCAGGCGGTGTCCAGGTGGCAGGCTGAGGCTCAGCCCGGCCAGTCCTCAGGAAGGGCTGGGGAGGCCTAGCATATCAGATCTCGAGGAAAGAGACTGGCAGGTCCACAGGATGGTCCCGAACAATGTCTCGGTCACTGGAGGGCTGGGAAGGTGTGGTTTTGAGCACTGTTTTGTTTGTTACTCAGATTGCTCCCGGGAAAACCTTCTCGCCCCCCCAAGTCCCGGCTGCCGCTATAGACTTGTGCATGAAGCCCGAACAAATAATCGGAAAGATGTATTCTCTCCATGATTGAGCCACTGGGAACCCACACAGTGCCTCTTTGCGAGAATATAACCAACTGACACTAAAGGGAGATAAGAACCTCATTTAAGACCAGAATAAGATGCAGCTCCAATTCAACTGTGGTTCCAGAAACACAATACAAAACTGATGGGTTGGGGGCTGACGAAGACTCTCTCCTTGACCAAACTTCACGCAGGCTCCTCCAAGCCCTCTTCCCAGCGAGGCCTCCCGCTGGGCTCGATCCTTGGCTTGTCTAGTCCACCAGAGCAAGAATCCCCCCATCCTCGATGCCTCCTCTGGGTAATTTTCCATCTACGGACCCCTTCATGCTGCTCCTTGGCCATGAATTCCCACACGTCCTTGTATCTGGAAGTGAGCCCACTTCTATACTGGCATCTCTTTTCCTCAATGGCAATAGTTAGTGAATCAAATCCAGCTCTGGTCCTCTCCAGGTGTAGCAGCTGCAGGAGTGCAGAGCCTAGCACCTGGAGCCCCGGCCAGGACCCGCTGCCCGCTGGAGTCCCCAACACTGGGGGCCAGCACACACGGGACGGTTGAGAGCACAGGTAAGGGCCAAGAGGCGAAGCTGGCCAACATCACCAACAGGGGCCGGCACAGAAGAAAACGGGCAGACACCCTTCTGTATCCCAGGGAAGCTGGGACACCTCCAGGGGATGCCCAGCTGCAAGGATGGGAAGGAGGGGTCTCCTTAAGGGGGAAACAGAGCTCCTACAGAAGAAAGAGTAAAGTCTTTGAAACAGTGTGGAACTCCCAACGCTCCTGCAAAACGTCCCACTTTGCCTCCCCTCGTGCCAAGTTCTATGAAATAGGCATACGGTATTTACGCATATGATTATATAGATCCGTCCAAAGACTGTGGGAGACATGAAACAAACCTTGCTCCTTTCCCTTAGGAAAATAGCACCTAGTCTTTCCCTCGTCTTTCATAGCTTCTCTCTGGGTTTTTATCTCCTGCTCCTGTTTGCCTGGCCCTAGTCCCATTTTCCGTTAAGATCCTTCAGAGAGAAGGAATGTGATTCTGAATCTGATGGCGAGCAGTTATCCTCAGAAAGAGACGGTGGGCATGATTTTTACGCTGTGATTGCTCACAATACTGTCAAAGAGTTAGAGACATTAGCAAGTTTTCCCATGTCTATTTGAAAAGAAGAGCATTACCCTGATAAATGTTCAGTTCTAGGACAAATACAGGTGATTTAATTTCTCAAAGACTTTGGGCAGACCCCTCCCTAAATTATTGCAGACACCATCTTAAAAGCCCCCCCCCCCCACGACAAGAGAATGGGTCAGAAATAGACCACAAAATGCCAGAGGTGAGGCAAAGTTTGAGCTGAGTCAAAAAGACGAGTAAATGTGAATGCTGAAGGAGAGAAGAGTGACTACATTATTCGGTATCACAGCACTAAAGGACAAGGCAAAGAAAGGACCTGAGCAGAATAAATTAATTAATTAAGCCTGAGGTCAGCTCCAGGGACAGGAAAAAAAAAAAAAGGAAAAGGAAAAGAAAGGAGTGGGGTCTGTTCTTGGCATAGACTAGCTACCCCAGTAGCCAGAAGCCCAGGGCCCAGAGTTGCCATAGATTTTCCAATTCCAAGTCCTGGCCATTTCTTGATTCAGTTCTGTGTTTCTGAGGAACAATTTTTGCTAGTCTTGTCCTCGAATCCTTATAAGAAGCTCTATTACTCGAAGAAGCACACTTTTTGCTATAAAATTGTTTTTTTTTTCTTCTGCACATGCAATGTAACAACTTGGAAAAAGAAGTAAGTCTGGTCCCAATAGCCAAGGCCTGGAAAAAAATCAGACAGCAGGCTTAAGGTGAAATTAAACATAGACCCAGGATCCCAGCCTAGAGATTCCAGTCCTAGCAGTGGAGACCACCAGTGCTCCAGCACCGTCAGAAACTTTTGAGTAATCATGGAAGATGGAAGACATGCCAAAGGTTGGGGGACTGGCAAATGTCATTCATGTTTTCAAAATGAAGAAGAAGGTAGATTCAAAAACTGTATAGCGGTCACCTTGGGAGATCTTGGGAAAAATCAGAAATGGTTTATTAAAAGGATTTTTCATGGGAAGCCAGAAAAACAAGCTGCAATCACCAAGAGGCAGCAAAGCTGGACTCCGAATTGGCCATATCTGCCTAAGCTCATTTTCCCCTTTGATTATACCAAAGAACAGCATTTTACAAGGTCTCTTATGATAGTCTTACAAATTATGGGGTAGGGATGTAAAACTTGTCACAAACCATTCCCAAAGCTGCGGTCCACCTAGCAGCCTGCCACAGGACTCTGTCCTGGGTCTGTCCAGCCCAACATTTTCCTATGAACTTGGGTAAAGACAGTAACAGTAAAGTGTATCCTTATCAAATCTTTAGAGGTCACAGTTCTGAGGAAGGTAACAAATACACAGAATGGCACGGTATGGAGCCCGAGACGTTTCGCAGACATGAGAGATGGGTTAGGTCTAGCGGGATGTGATATTCTCTCCTTGGGTCCAAAGAAGCAACTACATCAGTAGAGGCTGGTGGATACCTGGCTTAAGCTGCAGCATAGGAAAAAACAATGTTTTCATCAATAGGAAGCTAAATATGATTCAGAGATGGGTCAAGGTCATCAGCAGAGCTAATAAGGTAAGATGCATTTAATGTGCATATGGATTCTGGAATTAGAGAGGTAATAAACCCTTTCTATGCTGGACCATTCCTGGAACATCCCTTTCAGTTCTACTGATGTATTTTTTTTTGAGGAATGTGCACTCACTGGAACGTATTCAGAGGATAGCTACCAGGACTGGGCAGGAACTCCAAATTGTAAATATGCGGAATGGTTGAATGAACTAGGTATGTCACATGGCAAGTGTGGGTAGGGAGACATGGCCATTTGTCTTGAAATTAATGAAAGGTTGTCATGTGGAAAAGAAGCAATACTCTGTCTAGGAATCTCCAAGGGACAAAATTAGGGATTAAGCTATGGAGGATATTTTGGGTTATTGTGAAAATAAAATAGCCTGCCTGGGCAGGTGTTCAAAGGCCCAGTAACCACTACTAGGAAAGCTACAGAAGAGGGTCAGCTTTAGAATGGGTAGATGGATTAGGTAATCATTTAAGGTCCTCTTAAATCTCAAAAGTCTATGCTTTTCTAAAATAGTACTTTTTTTAGTCTTCAATTCCACTTCAGGTCATGTCATTCCACGAAAACTTGCTATTGCTCCCAACTACAAACAGACTCAACTCCATACCCTTCACCCTGCCACATAAAGACCTCTAGCAGCTGACTTCATTTGCCTTTCATTTTAGTTTCACAGATACTTACGGAGGCCGGACTATATACTCCAGGCAGGAGGCTAGGAGACAGAGATATAAAAATGACTAACACATGGTCCCTGGCTTCAAGGAGCTCACAGTCTGGGGGGAGAAGGAACTTGAACATAATGCCGTCAGCGTGAAGAAGAGCGGGCTTGGTGGGCTACCCCACAGGAGCATCGGAGAGGGGTCCCCGGCTCAGCTCAGTTTGAACCTGGCACTCTGGCTCCACAGTCACATCCTGGTCCTCTCTGTACACTCTTGCTGTTACATGGCCCAAGTAACCCCATGTAGTTGAGACAAGGCCAATGGACTTTTTGAGATGAACTCTGCTGGGACAGAAGGGGTGCAAGCAGAACTCCACCTTCCCACCCTCGTACATTCGAGAAGGGATTCCCAAAGCCCTCTGTAGGACAGAGCTTTTCCACAGAAGCATTCTGGGCCTCCTGGCCATTCCCTGGGGAGGAAGAGGGGCTTGTGCCAAGGACCATGTGACGCATCCCCTGAAGCCGGCTGACCGGGGAGTAGCCATACCCTCCACAAGCAGACTGCTGTCCCGCAGACCCAGGAAGGTCTCTGTTCTCCACTTCCAGCTTTTCCAGTGGTCTCCAGGAGGGAGGTCTGGAGAGACTCGAGGTTCAGGCAGTGAGGGAAGGGGCCCCACTGTGCTCTCCAGTCTCACCTATGACCACAGAACCCTAAATAAAACTGATGCTTTGTCCCACTTACCGCAGGTCTCTGCGTGTTCACACTGAATTCAGCCAAACCCTGAAAACGAGAGGTGAGCAGTAACACTGGAGCGTCCAACCCTACTCTGACCCTCTAGCAAATTCTATCGTGAAGGGCATGTCAGAGTTAAACACAATGCAACACTGAAGCTCAACCACAGAAAGCAAATTTTTTAGTTCAGAATGACATTCATGAGGATCAAGAGAAGAAAATGTATTTAGAAGGAGATGTAACGGTACAAAGCCAGCTGTGAGAGGGCTCACGCACCGTGAGGGATCCTGCTGAAAACGTATTTCCCTGCGGACCCACTTAAACAGTCCACCTTAAGTGCTGATATTATTTGGGGCTAGCATGTAGTCACGCCGTGGCTCAGTACGTGCCTAAGGTAATGTAAGCCGCTCTCACAAACAGCCATCAGAAACAGCTTGCTTAACCACATTATGGTATTCAACCGTGTGCTTGGTTTTAAATTCTATTAAATCGCTCTGGAGGCAATGACCTAATAGAAGGAGAAGCATCTCTGCACGGAGCACATGAAAGTTTCTTTTAAGATGAGGATCGCAAGGTAGCAGCATCTCTTCCAGCACTGAGGTCCTCACCTGAAGACGGTGATCACACGTCCCAGCTGCAAACTTTCTCAATCGTTCCACCCCGTCCAGCACTGCCCCTCCAGTCACCCACCACACAACCAGACCCGGCCTGCACCCCTCTTCACACCCCTGCACATACAATCTCACCAACTACTTTTTTTGGCTACTTCCAACATTTTCGCCCTTTTCTGGAAATAGGCAGCAGGGTCCTAACAAACCGAGTTTGGAGTGCCAGCGACTGCCCTGCATTCTTTCACTCTGGAATCGTCACCAACACGCGGTAAGACGAGGTCAGAGCAGGCGAGGACTCAAATGGTTTTGGGTTCCTGGGGTCAGTCGGCCGCTATCTCTCCTGAAGGTCACAGGCACAGAGATTAATACTGAAGACAAATGGTGGGGTGCTAACCAGTTCAGATGAACACCAAGGATGCATGAGCAAATTCCCATGCAAGCATACCAGTCAAGAAACAAACATCTAACAACAACCACCACCACCATCAACAGCCGCCCTAGGTACCAACAGGTTCCATCTTGTTAGGAACTGCTTCAGAAGTCTGGGATACACAGAGATTCCCAACCATTCTCACGTACTGGTTGTTGGAATATTCACATGCCCCCACAACTGGCTGATAAATAACCACTGTCCCGATACCTAAGTTCCCCTTGTACTAGCCTGGCCGCCTGGGCTCCTCCTATGGGATCCAGCCTACCACTCTCCCCACAAGATGACTGCTGAAGAATGAAAGCGTGGCACAAAATGGGTTGTCCAGGACCCCTCTCTAGCAATATAGTTGGCATTCTGACTGGTGAGTGCTCAGGCCAGGCCAGCTACTCAAGACTGTGACTGCCACCAATGTTCAGAGCCCAGGGACCCCCATAGGAGTGTCCTGTGCTGAGCCCATTTTTATTATCTGATTCTTTCCCTCATTCTCTTTCATACACATCTCTCCACTTCAAACACATATGCACACCTAGGAAGAGGCTCTCTGCATAAGGACCCTCTGAGGAATGTCTTCAGACCACAGAGTACACGTCTCGATCAAAGCTGTGCCGGGTCAGGCATCTCTATGATTTTCAAACCTTTCTTGCGTGATGTAAGCGGTGACTTTAGTGGTGACTTTTTTCGATCTTCAAATACTGGTGTCCACTGAAAGTCACCAACATCCTTTTTATTAGGCTGGTGAAGCTCTCACCCCCACACCCAATCAGAGACGGGCCTCCTTGTAAGAGGGATAAAGAGAATAAGCCTTCACACCTGCAGATGAAACCCTAAACCTGCCATCGGGGTCCTTGTAGCTGAGGGAAACTGGAAGTTTCACAATAAACTACAAAGATTTATTTTTCCTCCTGTTTGAGAACAATAAACTCCTTCTGGTGAATGTAGGGTCCTAGGCGAGTAATTACTACTCTGGCACATGTTTCAGAGAGCTGCCTGAAAGCATCCATTGATAATCTCCGGTGAGGCCTAAATTTTCCCTCTACTCCCAGTCCCAAAAGAAACTGGGTCAAAACGAAAACAGACAATGGGCCTCAAACAAACAGAACAGACTGCGCTCCTCTTCTCTCACGTGTTTATGAGGGAATTCAAACATACTTAAGCAAGACACAGCACTGCTTATTTCTAACATTGAGTGCAGTAGGAAAAGCAGACGAAGAAGAAGGAAAAGTGTCTGTGGGAGAGATGAAGG
The DNA here is from genome assembly GCF_004348235.1 of Phoca vitulina. NCBI lineage: Eukaryota > Metazoa > Chordata > Mammalia > Carnivora > Phocidae > Phoca > Phoca vitulina. The sequence goes on along the minus strand of NW_022589740.1, from coordinate 5,384,886 downwards.
TGGGTGGCTGATACTGACAAGTGGTTGGATAGCGAGAACATATATGGAACATTCTGGATTGTTGGAGATTGTGAGAGTCCCAACATTTTCTAACCCAGACTCGTGGAGTACTTTATACTTAAGCCTAAACATATCAAAACCCACCTCTTCAAAGATATAACTACAAATACATCCACTTCCTAATAACTGTAGATCAGAAGAATTGATAGAAGAAACAAAGAGGCCTGGCAAACATTTTTTTCATGTCACTCAAAGAAAGAATAGAGTCATATTGACTCGAGACACTAAATAAATATTACTTGAGAAATAACTTTTTAAAAAAGAGCACAGCAATCATTCTTACCAGAGGTTTAAAAACCCTTCGGACGTCATCAGTAATTTTTCTGGGCTACAGAATGTTTCTCCTATGTTGAGAAATGTCAGATGGATGACACACCAGACTCAATGAAGAAATATGGGACTACTGCTGTGGCTAATATTTTAAAGTCCGATCAAAGGGGTTTATTTTCCCCCGAGTGTATTTACTTCAGGTAACAGGCCCGACGAAGGTACTAATTTTTATAGGAAACACATATACGTGAATTGAAATCACATGCTAGGGGCACAAGTTAGCACTAAAACCTGGCCTTCTGAGTGTCAGCCTGGTGTTCTTGCCCTGACCCCATGCTACTTCTAGTTATTGTCACATCTTCCACTTCATCTTGGGGGACCTGTCCAAACCCTCGCCCCCTGTTTGGTTTGTTTGTTTTTTAAGTATGCTCCATGCCTAGCATGGAGCCCAACACGGGGCTTGAACTCACCACCCTGAGATCAAGACCTGAGCTGAGATCAAGAGTTGGAGGCTTAACCCACGGAGCCACCAGGCACCCCATCTCCACCTGTTTTAATTCCAAGGTGGGTGCTCTGGATAAGGAAAACCACCCCTACCCACTCATCCCCAGAGTCTTCTCTTTTCACCAAGACCCCAGGAATAGTCAACACGTTCACAGAACAGAATGTTCCTCATATAAAAATGATCAGAGATGAGAGTCCGTCAGGGGGAGGCCCCTGAATAAGACGCACCCTGTTCACTTCCAAATACTTCAGAGCTTTAAAGAATGGATTCATTGGAGAGATGTGCACGCCTGCATATTTGCACACCTGTATTTGTATTCAGTTCTATTTTGATAAGTCCCTGAAAGCCCCATTTCAGAGGGCGCGGGCCTAAATAAATACCAAATAAAACCTTTCCTCCCTGAAGTAAAGGGCTAAGCTAGACAGTATACAATTAGTTTTCAGGATATTTTTCAAGTGTATATAAATGTCTCTCAGTCTGGACTGATGTCAAACACCACACTTGGGTTTAGTTTTTTTTTTTTAACTGTGGTAAAATGCTCATAACATTTTAACCATTTTAAAGTGTACAATTTACTGGTATTAAGTACATTCACCGTGTTGTGCAACCATTACCACTATCTAGTTCCGGAACATTTTCATTCCCCTGAAAGGAAACCCCACAGCCATTAGCAGGCACTCCCATCCCCCACTCTCCTCAGCCCCTAGTCAACGACTAATCTGCTCTCTGTCGCTGTGGATTGAACTTTTCTGGACATACCAGATAAGGTGAATCAGACAATGATTTAAAAGATATAAAGATTTAAAAATCTTAAAAAAATTGAGTAATATTCCAGTTTGGTTTATTACCACATTTGGTTTATCCATCCACTGATAGATATTTGGGTATTTTTTTTAAGATTTTATTTATTTATTTGACAGAGAGAGAGAGCACAAGCAGGGGGAGGGGCAGAGGGAGAGGGAGAAGCAGGCTCCCTGCTGAGCTAGACGCCTGACGCAGGACTGGATCCCAGGACCCGAGATCACAACCTGAGCAGAAGGCAGATGCTTAACCAACTGAGCCACCCAGGTGCCCAGGCGCCCTGATATTTGGATTTTTTCCACCCTTTGGCTATTGTGAGTAGTGCTAATGAACATTCATATAGAAGCTTTTGTATCAACATCTGTTTTCAATTCTTTTGGGTATATACCTAGGAGTGGAACTGCTGGATCATAGAATAATTCTATGTTTAACTTAACTGAGAAACCACCCAACTCTATTTTTCAAGGGCTACTCCATCTTACACTTGTGTTTATTTTGTAACTATTATTAAATACCGTGAGTGGCCAATGCAGGCACAAGCAGTGATGGCTGGCCCCTCGGTATCATCCAGGTTCGGCTCACCGGACACCCCCTCAGACAGAACCGTGTGGCCACCCAAACTGAAACAGCTCCTCCTCCCCACCCCTGGGCATTTCTAGGCTCTCGTCCTGTTTCACTTTCCTTCACAGCACTTTCAGATTCTCTGAAATGATTAATCTCTTCATTTGCTTGTTAACTCCTACCTCTCTTTTCTAGAATATAAATTCCATGAGAGCAGGATGCTTCTTGTTCACCATTCTATGCCCAGGGCCTAAAACAGTGCCCGGGCACAGAGCAGACATTTCTTGAGAGGATGTCTGAACAGTGCTCAAAGCTAAAAAGCATTCCTGTAACAGAGCCAGATTCCGTGCCTATTAATTTTCTTTCTTCACAAAGAAGACAAAAGGCTGGATGGCAACAGGCTCTAAAGCCCAAAGAAGAGAAAGGAATATGGCCCCAAAGGCCACCCAGTTAACAACACCGGTGACCAACTGTAGACTGCTCAGGTTTTAATTGTGCTAAGTGTAAGGCTCTGCCTTTCCTTCACGATCTGCCAACACTGCAACTGGTTGTTTTTGTTCCTGAGGTAAAGCGAAAGGAGCTTAGTAAAGGTCCTTAAGGTAAGTTTGCTTCAGGCTTTCATTTTGTTTTGTTCTGTTCTGTTTATCAGACAGAAGCTTCCAAGCACTTTTAAGGTCAAAGCAAAAAGTCAAGTCACCTACAGGATCCTTCAACTTGTACGTGTTCACTCTTAGCCAGCCTGGGTCTTTACCACAATGACCAGATTCTTGCCTCTTGAATGAGAGAGAAAGAGGAACAAAGAGAAAATGTTTGATTTGAGCACAAAGCCTTCCAAAGATCTGAGTTTTGCCTCTAGGAGATGAAAATACCATGGCTTAGAGAGGTTAAACTGCTTACACCCAGTCACAGAGCTCCCTGGTGGCAGAGCAAGGAGCCCGTCTACACCGGCCAGCAGAACATCAGTTCCACGGGGGCAGAGCCCAGGCCTTCTGTGGTCACTGCTCGATTTCAGAACAGACCAGCAGTGGCAGGGGACTCAGGAGATGTCCCCCCAACTCCACAGCACTGCCACGTTTCCAAGCTCTCAAAGGCACAGAATAAACCTAGTTTCCCATCCTCTGAGGAACCACCTGAATTTAAGGGTTGACAGTCAACACCTTGGTTAGAGTGATGTGGGGACGTGCTCCAGAGTGAAGTCAACAGCCAGAGCCCGTGGTTCTGCAGGTGCAGAAACGGCCATCTAGGGAAGAAGGAGGCAAACTCAGGCCCCGTCGAGGGCTCAGGTGAACTGGACCACACGGCACATGGGCGTCAGAGCTGCCCCTACGGCAAAGGTCTGAAGACCGAACCTTCTCTGTTCCTGGACCCCGGCTCATTTAGTCATTTCCCCTACAGACCTGTGCTACTTCTCAGCTAAATAAATAAATAGCACACCACGGATGGCTAAACTAGGACATTTTGAAACCAGAGTAAATTTTTTTTTTTAAATTGTGTTTTGTGTGTGAGGGCGTGTGTGTGTTTTCTTGACCAAATCATCTGAAAAACCAGCAGTTCTCGACACCTAGCTCCTAGGTACACCTGACCACTATGGGCTTCCATGGCTTAAAAGTTTCTATTTTTTAAAGTGAAGATACATATTGGTCCAAATGATGGGTTCCCAAGACTTTTTCAAAAGAAGCTACCAATTAACCTTTCTGGGATCCTTTATAAAGGATCATCCTAACATTGATACTAGGGCTTTTTTTTTTAAGATTTTATTTATCTATTTAGAGAGAGAGAGCATACACACATGCACAAGCGGGGGGAGGGGCAGAGCGAGAAGGAGAGAGAGAATCCCAAGCGGATTCCACACCAAGCACAGAGCCTGACTCGGGGCTCCATCCCAGGACCCCGAGACCACGACCTGAGCTGAAATCAACAGATGCTCAACCAACTGAGCTCCCCAGGCGCCCCTGATATGTAGGGCTTTTAAAAAATTATGATGCTACCACCTTGATTTTTTAAATTCTGTTTTCCTCTCTCCCTGGTCTGGTGGGGAAGGGGAAAAAAAGAAGGTGATATCAGATAGGCTTCATCCTTCTCCCTCCATTACTTCTGTGTCCTGGACCAAGAACGAACAGTACAACTGGGGCTTCCTGCTTCTCCGCATATGGAGTTGTCATCCTTGACATCAACAGCCTTGGCAGGAGTCTCCGTGTTCTCTTTGCTGGGCTATTCTGAGAAATGTAGCTACAGATGTCGCGTTTGACTAAGCAGAATTTGGTCTCACATTATTCTAAGTTCCAGGCACCTCTGTGCACCCCTGTTCCTGATCTGAGAGCTGAATATCTCAGCATCACCAACGAGCTTCTGTCCTGGGCACCTTCCACGTACAAAATTCGGGGGCAGAGAGTGGGGTTTCAACATGATCAAGACAGAGTAGCTGCCTCTCAGGGCTTACAATCTCGAGATACACCAACGTTTAAAATATGCAATTACAAGACCAGGAATGTGCAATGTTAAGCCTTACAGGAAGGCTTGCGGAACCTTCCCACGAAGTTCACCACGGAATTGTAAGCAGGCAGGTTGCTGTGTGGGATGTCTGGAGGCCTGCTGAAGATACAAGGAGGGGCAGTGCTGTCATTTCCATGGACAGGCCCTGGTGATCGGGTTTGAGGCAGAATGCAGAGAAGCTTTCGTTTTCTCTGGAGCAACAACAGTAAGCCGGCTCGTGTTCAAGCACAGAGTGATTTTAAAAAGCAGCCAGACTGCAGCGTTGCTGGGGGGGAGTAAAAGAGGCCCCACAGATGGCCTGGCTTTCATAATAAGCCTCCTCTTCCTTGTTGAGAACATTTCGTTTGCAGGTAAAATTGGGCAAAAATGAACATCAAGGGCAGCGCCCAGGAAGTGAAGAAGTCTACATTCTGGAGAGAACAAAGTAGGCAAAGGAAACCCTCCTTCCCCTGATGTCCGGGAGAACAGGATGACTGATGACCGGGTGCGGCTAACACTACGTCCTGCCGTGAGTCCTCTACCTCCGCCTCTGTCACTGTCCCCGTCCAGCCCCTGGGTCGGCCCTAATTATATGGACCCCAGGCCGGCTCAGGAGGGAAACCTGGAGCACTGGATGGGCTGCCAGTGAGGTTTACAGCAGCAGCTCCAATAGCATGGGGCCCTGCAAAGTCGAACCTCTATCTCCAAGATGCCCCCCAGCTCAGAGGACCTGTGTTGGAGGTCTAACCTTGAAGGCCTGGGAATCAGACTGTTCTCCTGGGGATTTTATTCCTATTTCACTGTTAGTGACTACACTCCCCAGGGATGCAGCTTCAAATATATGACTCCGTTTTAAGCTACAAACTCTAAGGGTACCATCTGCTCACAGGATCTCCTTTAAATGGTGAAAGATCTCCCCCTTCCCATTTAGAATTGAGGATTTGAGAAGGGACAAACTGAATAGAATTCAACCTAAGATTCAAATGCCAGTGTCTCAGGAGACTTTCTATAGATCTGGGTTTCTGGGAGCAAAATAAAGGCTGGAGAGAGCAGGGGGTGTGGAGGGAAGGAAAAAAACAGGAAAGAGAAGAGACAAAGGAGAAAAGACAGAGATACAGGTCTATGAAGTGGGCACTTACAAACACAAAGACAAATTAGATCTATATAGGAAAGAGAAAATCTTAATGGATAGTTTGGAAAAGGAAATTGGTAAAAGCAGCTACTACTTGCCTAAATAGCATCTTGAGCAGAAGAAAGCCATTCTTCTTCCTTGAGACACTTTTTTGCCATGTGCCAGGAAAAAAAAAAAAAAATGCCACAATAATCATCTAAATCTATGATGACTCAGCATGTGAATGGTTATCCCTTGAATTGTGCAGTGTACAATCTGCTTAGCCTCACATCCTGGCCATACATCCTTCATTAACAATTAGGCTCCTAAATTTCCTTTAACACCCTGATTCTAGAATATCCAGATGATCAGTTTTATGAAAAACCAACAATGTCCTAAGGAACCAGAAGCTGAGATCATCCTAACTGCAGGGCTGGCTTCATGGGCATATGCAAGCTGCGTGGTCGCACAGGGCCCCACCTTAGAAGGGTTCCACGCTTGGTTTCAACTTCTGCTGTTACCATCTTAAAATTCTTAATCATTTTTGAACAAGGGACCCCATACTTTCATTTTGCACCGGGCCCTGCAAACTACAGAGCTGGCCCTAATTTCAAACTGAATTTTCTCTGGTTGGGTCCATCCCCAAGAAAAACATCTAATCAAGATATAACGCTCTTATTCTAAAGAGCTGAACAGGAAAGCACATAAATGGGTGACAAAGACCAATTTTAAACTGGATAATCCCAGATAAATAAGGAGAAGCATTTTTTCCATTTCCTGGAAAAGGCTCAAGTTCAGCAGGCATTTGGGGTCTGTTTCAGACTCATTATTTGTCCTTCACTGAAAGGCACAACATAAAGTCATGTCTTGTGTGAATCAGTTCACTCCTCTCCAAATGAAAGAAAATTGAAAAAGAAATAAAAAAGAAGGAAAGGTCAAACCGACTTCCTAGGGAAGAGAAGAATGCAGCTTGGGAAAAAAATAGTTTACTCAACTTTTTCAATGATACCAAAAGGACCCTTTGACATTTCTTGGCAGAGACATGACAGTACTTCTAATGCTATAAAAAAAGGGGGTGGGGTCTTCATCGAGAAAACTTCAGAAAAGAGGCCCAGATGATGGGCTTATACAAAAAGCACATGCCCCTGGCTATGAACCTTAATCTCTGTTACATGTTTTTAAAAAAAAGCTGTAAAGAAAATATAGTATTCTCAAAATATCTATAGATGTTTATTTCTATTCTGGGCTTTGGAACTCAGACATTCTCTTGTGGTCCATCTGCCCTTTTGAATGAGTGACTTCTCCAAAGCTGAGGAAAAAAGACACAGACTATCACCTAATGCGTGCATCGCACAGAAAATCACAGACGTACCTACTCCTAGGACAAAGGAAGTCAATCCAGGATTTTGCTGTGAGCCTAGCTTCTTGGACCACTGATATCTCCAGCCCAGAAACTGCTTTGCTTTCTTTTCCTTTGTTGTTCTTTGTTTCGGTGTTTTCATAATTAACAAGGAGAAATCACACATTACAACCAGGGGCATAAAATCATGGCACAGAGTAAGTAGACTCTGCTCTTAGGTAAGAAGTCACACTCCTACAAATAGTGTCTTCGCCTTCTGACCTTTGACTTTCTAGACTCTTCTCCCCCAACATGAAAAAAAGTTCCCATCTCTGCTGAAAGTCCATACCTGTTCCCGCATGGCACCCACTGATCCTTGAATATGCTTAGCATAATCATTTAAATCCTGCCTGATAAATTCTAAAATCGGACCCTCTCTGTGTCTACTTCTGTCATCGACTATTTCTTGTCATGGGCAAGAATCACATTCACTTGTTTCTTCATACATCTTACAACTTATTTTATGGTGAACATTTTGTATCAAAGAACAACAGACTGAATTAATAATATTTATGCACGGAAAAGGCCTCGCCCCTTCTTTGGTAAGGTCCTGTTGGGGAGGGGTGTGCGGAGTCAGCTCTCCACAGCTGATCTGGGTCCGGATTTACTGCAGCTTTAGTTAGAATCAAGTTCACCAGAGGCTTCTCTAAGGGTGGGATCGGGCCTCTCTTTTAGCAGGAGTTGAGACCTGAGCGCTGATGAGATCCCAGAGATCCCTCTGCTTTACAGCCAAAGGCCCGTGGGCAAGACCCAGGGGTGGTACAGGCTTGTTCGTGCCTGGGGATCCTTGGCTTTCTAAACACCAGCCAACACACAGCCACCCAAAGTTAGTTAAAAGGTGGGCTCGTTTCTTCTCACTCTGCTTGTGACAGATTCATGCTCTTCCTACCACGCTGCCAGGGATGAAAGCAGCCCTGAGTTTCTTCTCTCCTAGGAAGGGCTTGTCACTTTCTGAAATTTAATTTATGTATATTTCTTTGTGTCCTTGGCTCTCTGGCTGGTTTAAAAACATGTGTGATTGTGTTGCTTGTTCTCATTGTTAGAGTAGATGTGAAGGCCTCTTGCAATTTTCTACATAGGAACCAGAACCCTCCTCTTACTCTTAAGGTCACGTTGAATTCTAGATGCATCCTTCCTCCCGGGCCCTTAGGCTCCTGGCCAACCTGGCCAACTCCTCTGAGCCCGTCTGACAGCCTCCCCCAACCTCCAACAGCACACACCAGACACTTGGCTGAAGATGTCCCAGCCAAGCCCCAGCTTGGAAATTCCAGCCTACCCGAACCTCTCACTTACTTCATTCTGTTCTCAGCTCTCTAGGACTAAGTGCCTATACTCAGTCTCTCATTTCTGTCTCTACTTCAATTTACCAGCTTAACAAGCATTGTCTTTTCAACTGCGAACCTGGTTCCCGATTCTCTTCCCAGCCAACCTTTCTTACCACCTTGGGTAATGGTCCCTCTCTGTCGGATCTAATGCTTGGTCCTTCCACCTGGGGGTGCTCCCTCCCAGCTCACTGATAGGTGGCATTTGGACAGTATTCCCTTTCTCCTCCATAAGTGAACCAGCTTTTGCCCTGGCATCAAGTCTCAACCTGCCAACAGATGCCAATTCTTACACCCCACCCCACCCCTGCCTATGGGTTTTCCCAACTCCGACCCTGCCTGACAGTCCCTACTTTCTGGCCTACCCCCTGCATGCCTCAGATACAGTTTCTACCCCAGTCTTCAGGTTCAGTGAGACAAGCACACCTCCCTGCTCAGCTGTTAGCATCCCACTGCAATATAAGAAGAGTTTGGAAAATAAGGACGACTTTCCATTCCAGACTTGGAAACTCATGTGAATAGCCACAGAATGGTTTCATTGGACCCTTTAATGTCTTAGAGTTAATTGTAGTAAAGACTGAACTACACAGCATATATGTCAGCAAAGTTTAGTGTCATCATGAGACGCCAGCAATGCTTTCGGAAGCCTCGTATATGCACGACAGTCAGTAAAATAACTGAATTATCAAAAGCACCAGGAAAGCCAACATCGTGCTATCCTAGAACGGTTTTCTAGAGGAAGAAAGCAACATGTTATTCTTTCTATAAGCCTGTCTATGCAATTCTATGAGGAATTATGTGCAATTCTATGAAGAATCATGCTAGACAGCCACAAGTGAGAGCTAATTATACTAGAAATCTGCCACCGCACATTTCAGTTGGGTTTCTCGGAGATCGGGGTATCCCGAGACAGACGCCTCTGCCGGGGACAGCTGAGCTGCCTGCATGCAGGTGTGACCACAGGGGCACGGGAAGTGGAGAAGGCCACCGGGTCCGATCCGTGCTTCGCCGGCTCTGAGGCTGTCCCGGCACCTGTCCCTGACACCACTTCATGCCACAATACGCAGGTTGAGTTCCTTCCCTGCCTTCCCACACTAAGTCGCCAGGCTGGGAAAATTACTGTCTGCACAGGACTGTGTATTCTTTGATCCAAAGGAACTCAACAAATGTAGTCATAGGAAAATGACGCATGGCCCCGTGGCTGAGTGAACACACCTTAATTTAGGAGACAAAGAAAAGGCAGCTCAAAATGAAAATCTCCATGATGTTGGAGGAGGTGTTCCTTGAGGAGTCCTCACTAGCTTCCTCACACTGGAACCCCAGCCAGAGCGGGAGAGCTGTGAGAGGGCAAGGATGTGTTCCCAACTTGTTTTGCTTCTGTGCCCGTTCCTGCCACCGAGAGGGCCTACTTTCATCATTAAAAATCCCAAGGCAGGGCACCTGGGTGGCTCAGTTTGTTAAGTGTCTGCCTTCGGCTCAGGTTACGATCCTGGAGTCCCAGGAGTGAGTCCCACATTGGGCTCCCTGCTCAGCGGGGAGTCTGCTTCTCCCTCTGACCCTGCCCCCTCTCGTGCTCTCTCTCTCTCAAATAAATAAATAAGATCTTTAAATAAATAAATAAATAAATAAATAAAAATCCCAAGGCAGAGATGGAATGAATCCTGGCTTAAGGTTAAGAAGACTTGGGGTCTAGTCTTAACTAGTTCACTTATCTGCCCTGTGACCTCGGTTGTGCCATTTATCTAATCGGAACCTGTTGCACCCCCATAAAGTAGGGTCATAACAACTCCTCTGCCTGCCCCCACCCCTGCTGGGAAGATTAATTTAGCTGGCGTATGTTAAGAATTCTACGCATACAGTAAGTCCAGTGTACAAGTGACACAAATTCTTATTGTTGTTATGTTGACTAAGCACTTGGAATAAACTCATTTACGTCACTTGAATCCTTATCTCACCAGATTAATATACTGATGATTAATAAACCGAGTTCCATTTCTGCAAAAAACAACGCACAAAGAAAAAAAATTATTTCTGAGCCAACACCATCTTAGGTCTGTCTAGGAATGTGATATGTGTGTTTTACAATATTCCCAGGAGCAAAATGTATGAGCCCGGTTGTTTCTTATTCTAACTTATACTTCTTTTTTATTCCCTACTCAGTGAAATTCTAAATTCTTATAAAACATGTAATACAATGGATAACTCAGCGTGGAAGAGACTTTTAGAAGTATGTAACAAATTATAGTAGAAAGAGGGGGGATATACTTGACCTGTTCAAGCAGGAAAGCATAATATTATTGAAAACCAAATCCTACCACCACAAATGGTTTACTCCAGGAATGAACGATGATTAAACATCTGGAAATCTAGTCATGTAATTCAGTACATTAACAGAGTCAGAAATCCAACCAGATGATTGTCTCAGTAGAGGTTAAAAAAGCTCTTGGTAAGATTCAACCCCAGTTCATGATTAAAAAAAAAAAAAAATTCTAAAAATGGCATTGTATCAAAAGCATATTCAATGAAATCAGAAGCAAGACAAGCATATTTGCTATGACCTCACCACTAAGAACTCAACCATGTATCAAAGATCTTGAATAAGGCAACTAAACAAGAAAACAAAAGAGGTGCAAACATTAAAAAGCAATACCTAGGAAAATCAACTGAAAAGAAATATTAAGGCAAATAAGGCAATAGATTGGTCAGCACCAGGTGATCACAGAAAAACTTTTCTACTCACAACCAACCAATTAGAAGGTGAAAGTATTCAGAATATGTGTGTGTGTCCAATTTCCAGTAATAAACCTACTGATAGAAATGAAACAAATATGTAAAGAAAGTCATAAAAATTTAATGCAGTACATAAAGGGAAGACATAAACAGGTAAAATATCAGAAACTGGATGGGGAGACTCAATATTATTCTGTGAAAGGAATATGGTTCCTATCAAAATCACAAGATTTTTTATGGAACTTATCAAACTGACTCTGCAGCCCATTAAAACTGAAAAAAAAAAATCTGTAGGATCAACAAAATTTTGAAAAAGTCTAATAAGGAGAAAAAAAACACCTTGTCCAAATGTCAAAACATATTTTAAAACTGTAAGACATTTCTTATAAACTCTGAAATGTAGAGACTCAATAATTGACAAATAAGCCACTGAAACAGAAGAGAAAACCAAATAATAGAATAAAGCAAAAATCAGAATATAGTTTATGCTAAAGGTAGCATATTATCTCAGTAGGAAAAGAACAGACTTTATTAAATGATGCCAAGTCAACTGACATTTATTGAAGAAAAAAATAGATTTGTACCTTGCATGATACATAGAAATAAATTCTACAAAAAATAAAGAGACAAAACTGAGGAGAAAAATTAAACAAGTATTAGAAGAACACACCAGAGAATTCTTTTAATATTAGGATAAGGAAGGCCTTCTTAAATAAGATAAAAATCCACAAACAGTATAAGTGATTGAAGGATATGACTATCAAAAATTTAAAGCTTTTATTCAACAAAGCACAGAGATATTACTTACATAAAATTTATACATTAGTTCAAGGTTTTCCTTGACTATCATATTTTCTGCACTACTAATTTGTATTTCAGAAAATTTATCTATTTGGATTTATAATATGGGTGATGCAAGATCTACATCCACTTAGCTCATCCCCTTCCTACCAGTCCTCTGTTCCAGACCCTCCGCTTAGAGATGTATAAAAATTAACTGAAGTCAGAAAGGCAACTACTTAATTCCCATTTCATTTCCATTTCGAAACTGAAGACTAATTTAGAAGAAAAAAAAAAACAGCAAGAGAGCATGCAGTCCCGTTAACTGGGTCCCAGTATCCTGGTGCAGATGGGTCCTAATCCCCCCAGGAGCTGTATTTGTGGAAGTGATTGGTGGTGCACCCCTACCCGTTGTCTAGGAGCAGAGAAGAGACACCTGAGGATTAAAACTGGTACGGTTCCTAATTTTTTAGTAAAGGAAAAAAGTTTGATTCTAGAAATTACAAAAAGGCAATGGATTTAATCCCAACAAAATGTAGAGCTAGCTCTTCTTCCTTCTATAGGTCTGGATTTCTGTTTTCTCCCAGAAGTCCCCCAGCCTTGGAGTTTGCAAACCAGCCCTTCCCACGGACAGAGGTTTTCTCTGACTCACAGGGTCCAGCTGGACTGGCAACACAGCCCAGACAGAAAATGGAAACATCGGGAGATACTGGACAAAGGATGGGTCAAGGGCAAGTGGAATGGCTTATTTTTTAAGTATTGTAATGTTTATTTTATTTCCACACGCTATATAAAGCCCTTCACTTTATTTTACTGCTTTTGAATCTTTTCATACCAATACTGTACAACAGCCAAAGTGAGAAATTTTCTGTCACTTTTTAAAATTTCATATCAAATTTGTTTGTTTTATACAATTTCCTAACTCCTCTGCTTTAATGTATTAAGTAACACAAATGTCATGTTCTGCCAATTAGTAAATGGGCTTACTAAAATAGAAAACTCTCTGTATTAACCTTATATATTTCCTGCAGGCCAGAAAAAAATGAAGTAGCAGAACCCAAATGTTTCTAAATCCACAAGTCAGTGTGATGCTAATTAACTAAACTGACAAGCACAGAATATTCCAGGTGAAGAGTTCTATTTAAGATGCTAGGTGGGCTACTCTGTATGTATAGATGGCACTCATAAAAATTAAACAGTTAGAGCGTGCAGTTTATTTTTAGCCCTGAGATGGCATCATACAGTTCTAAATTCAGTTAGAAAGGGCATAGAAAATACAGACTAAGAAGACTGGACTTTTTAATATAAAGTTAAAACAAGTATAGGAAAACAGATCTGTGGTACATTTAGAAATGAGACTTTCTGGTGTATTAAGTACACACATATAACTCTGCCTCCTAACACAGTATCATTAACCTGAAGAATATAAAAAACAGGAAAAGTTAAGTCCTTTAAGGAAGTTAGAAAGGGTAACTTCATACACCAGAACTTTCAAGCATTTCTATTTCATAAAAGAGCAAATAGCACTTGTCTGTGGGGAAGGCTGACCATATATGCAGATTCCAGGTACAGGAGCGCAAGAGCCTCCAGCAGAAGCTCGTTAATGCCCATAACTGCGGGGCAGTTGGGAACCTCTACGAGCCCCCAGCAGGATTTCTAGAAGCATCCAGGCAGGGAGGCCCCTGGCTGGGAAACCCTCTGGAGTGTGCGCTCCCAGTCTGCCCCTGATACTGACCGTCTGCACCATGTGCCCTTGAGCAAGGGCCCCTGTCCCGGCCACCCCTGGGTAGTCAAACGAGAATGAAAAAGAAATTCATCAGCACAAAGCTGAAGGTCCTTGCCACCAACACTGTGGCTCTAGCTCTCTCCCTGCTACTCCAGTCTGCTGGATTTCTGACCCGGTGAGAGAGAACAATACTAAAACTATGCCTTCCTTCTTTTATCTGGTCCTCAGAGAGCTCATCTGTGCCAGTTATCAATTTACTGACTGTCGACTCCAAATCTACCTTTCTCTGCTCTGCTTTGTGCCACCAGGGCTGGACCCTGTAAATTTCTCCTTTGCCAGCCGGTGTAATGTTAGGCTTTGCCAACAGAAAAAGCTAGGGGGGAGCACAGTGGAAGAAGGGGCTTCCCTTTCTAGTTCCGGTGGGCTTCTCCAGCTTCTAGCGCACTGCAGCCACGTGTGGGAGGCCCAATGGGACAGATTTTCCAGGGAGTTTCTCCAGGACTCCAGCGTGCATCACTCTATTGACCAGCCCGGCCCTCTGGCACGATGGGGGACTTCCTGTTCAACAGCTGGGACCAGCTGGTTTTCCAGCAGGGGCTTCATGTGGAACAGCTCTGGCCGGCCAGCTCCCCAGTGAGCTCGTCTACCACAGGCAGCAGCCAACCCAGCCTTCCCCATGAGGTCTAATTCTCAACCTCTGTGGGGCAGGAGAGGATCCCTCTTCCGAATTCTTAGTTCCTTACTCGCCCAGTCCCTCGGCCCTAGATGAGAGGACCACTCCCTGCATTTGCCATTCACCTGTTCCTTAGAATCCTCTTTTACCCTTTTTAGTACTTAACACTTTTGACCGGTTAATAATACTTTACGTTAAATTATCTCTATTCAAATTCCTGGTGAGGTTTGTCTCCTGGTGAACCCTGCCCGCACTTTATTTTGCATGAACACAGCAGCTCCTTTATAGCACTGAACAGTGAGGGAAAGAGCACAGAACACAGGAAAAGATGGTTTTTAAAAAAATGCTTTTAAGAAGATGTTGTCAAAAGAAGAAAGTAGCCGTGAAGGATCAGAGTCAAAGCATGCCTATGAAATAGTTTTACTTCAAGAGCCAGGAGAATATTTTTGAGAATTTCCAATGTGTCTTTTCAACAAGATTCAAGTAGGCACTTTACGTATGAAACTGTAGAGCAAAGGCTCAGGAAGAGAGAGCTGCTAAGAACAGTACAGGGATGGAGGGGTGCCTGGGTGGCTCAGTCGTTAAGCGTCTGCCTTCGGCTCAGGTCATGATCTCAGGGTCCTGGGATCGAGCCCTGCATTGGCGTCCCCACTCAGTGGAGAGTCTTCTCCCTCTTCCTCTCCCTCTGCCCCTCCCCTGCTCTTGCTCGCTCTCTCTCAAATAAATATATAAATAAATAAATAAATAAATAAATAAATAAATAAATAAATAAATAAAATCTTAAAAAAAGAGATACTAGTACAGAGATGGAAAACAGACTTGCCAAACTTAAAGTCACAATTAAGACAGAGAATAGCAGATTGGATTCCAGGAGAGAAAACAAACTAATAATGTTTCGTTTCGAGGAAAAAGAACCCCAACAACATAAGCATCAAAGCAAGAAAAAAAACAGTACTAGCAAAGATAGATTGATCCCAGACTTCTCCTCCACAATACTAAAACTGGAAATAAAGTGAAGCAACAACCACTGAGCTTTGAAAGAAAAAGATTATGATATAATCATTCAAGATCCTGTAAAGTCATCACTCCTGAGTAAAGATAACAGGAAAAAACCTCAGAGTGTTTGAAGTCAGAAAGCATTATGTTACATATTCTTCCTGAAAACAGTTCTCAAAATACCACCAGCTGGTAAATAAAGGACTCAAAATGAAAAGCTCAAAAATGGATAAGTCTTGGCATGAAAGGGCTGGTCATAAGCACGAGCACCGAAACTAAATGTTCCATAATTAAAATTAAATGTCATTTATAAGATTATACAAATGTAAAGCCAGTTCTTAAAATTGTTTTTGAATTAAAAATGCAAAATGTAACAAAAATACTAATTTCCAAATTATCATAACGATCGAATTCTAAATTTCCAGTTGCAGGGAAGTTGTTCAAAAGATGCTATATTTCTTACCTTATACAAGTGGAGAAAATCAACAGAGTATTTTATTCATGGTTTTGGTGACTGGAGAAAAATCTGTACACTATTTAATTATAAATGAATCTTAACCTAAAAACAGGATTTATAACTTCCAAATCACAAAAGAAAAAACAGAGAAGAAATATGTGTGTGTGTGTATACATATAAAAAATAAAAAAGACTAATGTGATATCCAAAAAATGTTAAGTGTTTGAGTGGTGAATTTACAATTTTTCCTCCTTTGTATTTTTCTGTACTTTCCAATTTGTTTACAATGACCAAGTCTAATCCGCATAATCAGAAACAAAATAATAAATACTGGAGAAAATCCTGCGCCTCAGAGAGCAAGGATTTCAAGAGACAGTCCCATCTGTCACGAATTGCAGTCAGGCAGGCTACGTGCTTTACAGCTGCTGCCGTGAGATCCAGAAGGAAACAGAACAGTCACACGGAGGAGTCTTGAAAGAGAGTGCTGTCGAGGGAGTGTTTTCTTCCTTGCCTACAGGTTTTTGGGGGTTTTTGCTGTGTGTGTGTGTGTGTGTGTGTGTGTGTGTGTGTGTGTGTGAAATATGTCCTTTCCACTTCTCCCCTCCATGCAGATTTGACCAATAAATCAGGTCTGACCATTGATTAAAGAATATCAGAATAAGGGATTTTAGAAATCATCTATAATCCGACCCCCTCTGTCTCACTCATAGAGAACTAAGGCCCAGAAAAATAAATGACTTGTTCAGGTCCGGCCAATGAGTTAGTTCCAATAAACGTATGGGATTAGCAGAAATACTATAAAACTCATAGTTTTATGAAGCCTTGAGGGCCTCGGATAAGGCTCAATAAAAATGCCTTGTTGAATATGTAGGAATTGCTGAGCAGAGTAGATCTCTAAGATACTGGCCAGCTCTAAAACTTTATGGTTGAGGAATTAATTGGCTACCCCGTCTTCCAGATTTTGAGACTTGCAGGTTGCTCCTTTGGGCCCCCTTTCAGCCTCCGGACCTAAAACCATTGGGAGAGGCTCCCCGGCTGGTAGCTAAGCTTTTGGATCAGCTCCTCAGTCATTCTAAACCCCAGGCTCATAAACTTTCCAGTTGCTATGCCCAGGGGAGGGCAGGATTAGAGATAAGATATCTGCATATAAAAATCATTAATAGATTGAAATGTGCATGGATCTGCAAGCACACTGAAGGCCATGTCCCTGAGCGCGTAACAGTCCATGGTGGTGTTCACAGATACTTACTGTCTGAAAAACCCAAAGTTTCTTGCTCACCTGTCAAATACTAAGCTATTTTTTCCCCAGAACATCAAAAGGTTTTTGTTTTGTTTTTTTTTTAACTGAATGCCTACTTGAGATTGAGGCAGAAAGTATCTTGCAATGAAAGCGTCTGTGGAGGGGTGCTTTTTGGTCTACGGTGCATACTTACAGGGAAATTAAGCCATTAAATTTACTCAAGAGCCTTTTACAGCTGTTTTGCTATTTTGCCAAAGCTCTTTTATGAAAGATTTGGGAATCGTTCTAAAATACCACAGTGGATTTTAAAAGACAAGCCAACCCCAAGGACACTATGCCTTTTCCAGTGAGCAGTGGAACTCTGAACGTTCCCATCTGGGAGGGGAAGCCCGTGGGTGACAGGAAGAGAAGCTCTGGACATGCTCCAGCCGTGTGTGACAACATCCCTGTCGCATCCAGGCAGGGACAGGCAGCCATTTCAGCCACTGTCCTGCTGGTCCAGGCTGCATGTGTCTGTAATCAAGATACTCAAGTGATTCCGTGAGACTCAAAATGTTATATATACACACACACCAATACACACCATAGTACTGTGTATGTACACACAGTTTACATACTGGACCTTGATTCTGTCCTTACTATCTCTGCTGAGTTGAGATTTCATAGCTGAGACAGCTGTAGAGAAAAGTGCTTCAGATTCTTCAGTTAGCTAACCCCCTCATTATACGAAGATTCTATACAGATCTGTGCTGAATTCCTCTCTCTTGAGTGTAACAATTTAATGGATAATGACTCAGGATAAGTTCAGATCTGCTCCAGGGAAGAATAATGAACAAACTGAAAAATAAGGACTATTTCTTGGGAAATTCTGTTTGTTAAATAAGATCTCTCAGATACCAAGGACTATGTTCCCCAGACACAAGGCTGTCTCTCTAAACCCTCTGGGACCAAAAAAGACCCTAAAGGAGAGGTGGTGGTAACTCTGTGTGTGTGTGTGTGTGTGTGTGTACGTGCTCACCCACTCAGGTGAAAGAGTTTGGGTGGAGTTTTTACTCTGAAGCAAATATTTAAATTCTTGTACCCCAAAGCAAGTAATCATCACTCAAATATTTAAACAATGAAGTAATCAACTAATTAATCTGGTGCCAGTGAGTCTCCAATAATTTACTAGGAAGCTTTTCACAGCTCCTTTATGGGCCAGCCAGAGAAGCCCTGCTAAGATAGGGAAGAGCCTCACAACATGGCGGCAAGGTTCACCCCCGCCCTTTATGGATCTATACTTTAGCACTCAGAGATATGAACATGTACACTCACAGGGAACAGCAATCTTTGTCATTATTTTTTCTTTTCACGACTGGGATCTTTTTTCTTCCCTTAAAACTGGCTTGTGATGCTTTGACCAATATTATGCAAAGAGATCTGTAAGGCCTTTCAATTTCAAAGCATGCTAATACACCAAAAGCTCCCACTCAGGAATTAGCAATCGTCACAAAGCATTCCTTGAATTTCAATCAGGAGACAATGCATCACACGGAGGCAAGGGCTTCAAATGCCTATGGGTACATTTCAAAGGTACCATGTGATGGGAAATATTCATGGCAGATATCTATGTAACCACAGGGCCAATGTGAATAAGGAAAGTCATAAGTACATCTTTAATCAAAATCCTGCAGTTTTTCTTTCTTCAAGGTACAGAAGAACCCCTTAAACAGTAGTATCAGTTAACTGTCCTCAAACCAAACCATACTAGCTTTGCCAACAACACCGGTGCTGGGGTGTTAGAATGGATTAGAATAAGGGTTTGAAATGAGCTATTCCTCATTTATCCATGACCCTGAAGTCTCCACCAAAGTTTGCTTCCTATCTTGGACCTTACATTGTGACTTTTGGAATATATGGGTATCTACAAAGTGTTAAGGAACAGAGGACTATGCAAAAAGCCTAAGAGACAGATGCCAATATGGTTCCTTTTAGAATCCCTTACTACATATCTGCTCCCGGGACAGCTAGAGCCGATAAAATTCACTCTTTTGTCATACTCCTTGGAACCCAGAATTTCTAATTTGGCATTTTTATTCCTTGGCAAAATTACTAAGGTGGCTTTATAATTTCTAAAGTTCTCTCTTAAACATATCTTTTTTAAAAGTCATCCTGGGAGTTTCATAAAAGCCACACGAACTCATCCATCTCAGACAAAGAGGTAATACAAGATCAAGAAACACAGCTGAAGAGGAAAAGCAATGGGTAACATTCACCTGCCTTGGTAACATCCCTTTAGCCAGGGAATGAAGTCAACAGCCCTTGCAACATAAAGGATGGAGCTCAATATATACCCACCTGCTAGGTCATCTTATTGTCTCAGATGCTAGAGAAGGCCAGGCAGGGCTGTGCAGGATGCCTTCTCTAATCATGGAAATAGTCCCCTCATCCTTTACTTCCTGTTCTGAGCCTCTCTCAGTGCTTCTTTACTCCACTGACTGCTTTTAAGCTACTCATCTTCTCTATTAGAGTTCACCTTGAGCATAATACTCAGCCTTGACTATTTTCTGAACCTGGGCTCACACACAACTCAGATCCCTCAAAGATGGACCCTCTGTGCTATTCACAACCACTGCAAGGTTTGGGCTATTTTGAAAAGAGACAAGCTATGAAGCCTTCAGGTGGTAAGTGTACAAGGACTGACATACAATGTTCCCATGTGGAGAGCGAGTACAGTTTCATGGTGGGTCCCTTCTGCCACGACAGTTGAGTCAGTATCTTCAATCCATCAATAACATTTGGGCAATAATGGGTTAACTTTCAGGGAGCAGAAAGAGTTTTCTATAAAACTTAGAGGGATATTTTAAATAGCTATTACTGAGCTATCAAGATTTAGTTCCTATGTATGAAATACATTCACTGTAAATAATACATGACATTTTTTTCTCTTTACAATCTACTGAGAAGTCTAGCCAAGCATGAACTTTTTTTTATGACCTCCTGCTTATTACAGAGATTTCCACACATTACAGAGAACGGGCTTCCTAGACAGGACTGTGCCCTCTTGTTGTTATATTATTGTGCTGTTGTTATGACTGTTTAGTTTCTTTCTTCTATAAAAGTGAATTCAAAAGGAGAGCCTTGTGATGTACATGAGCAGCCTAACGAAGCCACACTCAACATCTCATAATTCACATGGAGCCGCCAAATAGAACTGAAAGCCCAAATTAGTAGTAAAATAACTCTTAAATAAAAGCATATGCTTTAGCCATAGAGCATGATGTGTGTAGTCATGGTCCTTTTTCGCTTGGGTTTATTGCTTTGTTTTTTCTAATATTGGCCCCTTAAGTAAGTACCTCTCTCTCTCTCTTTTAAATGGCTGCCAATCTCAAATTGGAAACCAGCTTTATAGCCTTGCAACCACCACATTTGTGTGCACACCTGTCCCTCTAATACCCACCACCTGACTTCTATAGCACAGCGGGGACAGAAACACATGTGTCTGCAACGATTTACAAGAATGATCGCTACAGCTGGGCTTGCGTGAGAGCAGCGATGGGTAACATTCAGCTGAATACAGGACGCCTAAAGCGGCGGTTCTCAAGCCTCAGCATACTCCCAAATCACCTGCGGATTTGTTACACCTTCCGACTGTCAGGTCTCACCTCACAAGATTCGGACGCAGAACATCTGGGAGGGGGCCCAGAATTTTGAGTAAGCACCCCGGTCGGTCATTCTAAAGTGTTCATGGGCGACCATACCTTGCGGCTCACTGGTAAGAGGACCCTGCATCTGCACTCCCCGGCTTAAAGAGCTGATAGACAGACTCCCATGGTGTGACCACCAGGGCAAACTGGCTGGCAAATGCAATATACGGCCACAAAGGCAAACTCGGGATGGTCCCTGCTGGGTAACACACTAACGCACACTTCCCAACCACGACCGAGACAGACCAGCTACGGGGTGACATAACACGGTAGCTGGTTGAGAGCCAGACTGCCTGTTGCTCCAGCAAGGACTTAACTCCTCTCTACTTCAGCTTCTCATTCTCTGAAGTGGGAATAGTAACAAGCATCGGCCTTCAAGAATTAATGAGGAGTTTCAATAAATAACATGAAAAGTACATAGAGCAGCACCTGACATAGAGGAGGTGCTTAGTGGTTGGTGTGTGTGTGTGTGTGCGTGTGCACGTGTGTATGTGATGCGTGTGTGTGTGTGGTGTGCGTGTGTGCGTGTGCACGTGCATGTGTGTGTGCGTGTGTGATGCGTGTGTGTGATGCGTGTGCGCGTGTGCATGTGTGTGATGCATGTGTGTGCGTGTGGTGTGCGTGTGCGCATCCGTGTGTGCGTGTGTGTGTGTCTGATGTGGTTAAGGACAGAATACCTGCTCAGAGCAGTTACTGACAAAGTAACTCGTACAATCCCATTATACAAACTGAGAGCCAAGGTACAGGTTTCCAGTTTTATTTACCTAAATCTGCATGCAGAGTGCGCTGCAATCATTTCCCCCTGCTCTCTGGCATTTCTGTGTTTTCACTTCTCTTCCAGCTGGCTGGTTCCTCCTTCCTCCTCAACCCCCAGGGGTTAGAGTCTTCTTGCTAATTTACCCGTCAAGCTATGCCCAGGCTGGGGATGGTCAATGTTGTGAACCAGGAAGTCTCCAGAGGAGCATTTCAAGGTGGGTCCCCAAACCCTGCTGAGATTTCAGGCTGAAATAGTGTACTACCGAAGCCGAGTTTGGTACCCTCATCATCTGGGCTTTGTCTCAGAAATTCTAGGAATCTGGTTGTCTCTTCTGAACACTTATTTTCTTACCCTTTTGTGGCTCATAGACCTCTGAACACACTCATGTACTCCTCCTCACAGTGCTTTCCAGAAGGCTGATGTTGCCAAACCCCACAATCCTGAGAGACTCAGCCACATCCCTGTTCTCCATCTCTTTTCAGTTGTCAGTCTCTAAACTCCCACCCTCCTTTGTCAGATTTGGAGGTTCTACCCAACTGGACTATATTCTCTCGTGGCTCTATATCTTATAACGTGATTCCTTATTACAACATAGATTTGTTTTGTTTTCCCTATTCCATTAATTTGGAAATGCCATCACCATGAAGAGCCATGTTTGGGGCTCCATCCCTGCAGCAAGAGCTCTTCTTAGACGGCATTTCTTTAAGTCATCAACACAGGACCCAGTTATATTTCAGGCACCTGGTCTCAGCCGCCTATGTCACCTACAAAGCAACCATGACCTCAGTAAATGGGATTTTGCCTCCACTGGACATCAGGCATTTTCAGCAAACCACAGAACCTACAGCTAAAGCCAATCTAAGAGGATCATCTGCTGCAATCTTCTGGATTTTCCAGAGACAGAAACGTAAGTTCTTGTTTAAGAGACTTGCTCAAAGTCTCCTATAGTCAAGGGACAGCTTACAGTCACCTGGTTGCCCCAGCAATCTTCCCACCAATGCAATTTCCCAGTGAAGATATAAAAGACATATTTATGAAAAAATGTGACACACCATGAGGATGACAGACGATACATCAGATCCGTTCCCATGATGATCCATTCTCAGCACTAATTAATTTTTGCCTTAGTACAAAAGGAAATATACTTTAATTGTAAAATATGTTTAAAATAAAAATAAACAGAAAGAAAAAAATTTAAACTGTCCACTGTATCTCCACCTAAAAATAACCAATCATACATTGGACAGTTGGCATATATCATCCCAATGTTGTTTTTCTAACATGGACGTATGTAGTATGTACAACAGTGAAATGACGCAGGGGCGCCTGGGTGGCTCAGTCGTTAAGCGTCTGCCTTCGGCTCAGGTCATGATCCTGGGGTCCTGGGATTGAGCCCCGCATCTGGCTCCCTGCTCAGCGGGAAGCCTGCTTCTCCCTCTCCCGCTCCCCCTGCTTGTGTTCCCTCTCTTGCTGTGTCTCTCTCTGTCAAATAAATAAATAAAATCTTTAAAAAAAAAAAACTGAAACAATGCCGTGTGCACCATTTTATGACCTGCCTCTTTTACCTAAAAACAGAACACGGCTTTCTTTTCATACTGTTAAACTTTCTTCTTCATCATCATCTATACTACCTGCCAAGTACTCCATAGTACAACCAATCTCCTCTTCTTGAACATTTCTGGTCTCTCCAAAATTTTTAAAAATTATCAGCAACTTTGAAATTAATACCCTTCTAGCTAAATTTCTATGCAGACCATGAAAAATTCATAAGGATAAATTTCTAGAGTTGGAACTGCTAAGACAAAAAGTATGCGCGGGGCGCCTGGGTGGCTCAGTCGTTGAGCGTCTGCCTTCTGCTCAGGTCGTGATCCCAGGGTCCTGGGGTCGAGGCTCGGCGGGAAGCCTGCTTCTCCCTCTCCCACTCCCCCTGCTTGTGTTCCTGCTCTCGCTATCTCTCTGTCAAATAAATAAATAAAAATCTTTAAAAAAAAAAAAGTATGCGCACTGTTGAGGCTTTCGGTAGGTGCCGACAAATTGAGAACTATATTTAAAAGAGACACTAACAAACTGGAAGGTGTAGAGGATGACAACCAAAATGTCTATTCAACATGTCATCGAGGCAGCCTGAAGGGACTGGGTGTGCCTGGCAAACTTAGGCAGGAAGATAAATTCCCTCCAAAGGGAAAGGACTTTTGTTTTCCTGTCTGCTTCTGTGTTTCTCATTTAAAGCTGACTCAACAATGTCAGGGGACACCGCGGGGGAAAGGGAGTCCCTGTGTTGGATGCAGAGCAGCTGCATCTCAGCTTTGTGATGCTGGGGCTGGGGCTGGGCGGCCACATTCTTCCTGTGCCAGGGGGCAAGGGGGCTCCCTACTGGCCTCTGCCCGCAGGGAGCACGAGAGGAAAGCCACAAGAGGGAGCAAGGCTGGCTCCTTCCACGTTCTTCTGTTCCTTTCAGCATCACCCCAGGGATGGTCCCCCATCTTGGCAGCAGCAAGGATTCCGCTTTGTTGTTTTCCGTCGCTCTGAGACCCGGCCTCATCGGCACAGCTCCCTCCTCAGAGACCTGCTTCCTAGCTCCCTGGGACCCTTTTCTGAGCTCCTAAGTTTTCATAATTCTGACCTCTTCTCCTCGTTCCCATCTCAAGGGGTGACTGCTGCTTCCTCCCCGTCTTTACCTTCCCGTTGTTCTAATACCTAGTTAGCAATTCTCTATACTGGAGTCTCTCTGTTAAAATGACTGGCGGGATTCTGGTGTCTTTAGTGGACCCTGGCTGATACGGTTCCCTATCACTGGAGCTGGTAAACTGAGAAGGAGTAACCTCATGTCCAGGATATTATAAATGAAATTCCTGGACTAAGAGGAAGTTAAGCCAGGTCAGTAGTCTTAAAAGCATTTTTGTCAGTGTAATCCTTTTCACAAATATAATCTTGTGCCCAACTCAATGTGTAATATATAAAAGCAGAGGTGCTTTGGCTGAAACGGGAGTATGGAGCATCCTGCCCCTTACTTGCATGCCCCCACTCCACCAGCAGCTTCTACAAAGCCCTGTTCCTTCCTGCCCTGCCCCATCCTTCTGTGGAACTCTTGGGTTCTTCGGTAGAGCCCAGTCTGGCAACCACTAATCCACACAACCTGAGTCCCTTTCCAAATCTCATGATTCTGTAACTATGCAATTCTTGCATGATCCAAGGCTCTCGGGACATCTACGTGGCCCCAATAACAGTTCAAGTGAAACAGAAGATCTCGGCCACCGAGTGCCTGATAAACACCTGGCTGTCCCATCTAAGGCCCCCTCTTTTGACCACAACCAAGAGATCCTTTCCAGCCAGGCTGGGGTAATATGGTGCAGAAACCATTATTACTGAGTCACTGCCATGCCTGCTGTTAAGAATAGGTCACCGTTTTTCATTATGAGCCTCCTTCTTCCACAGGTTTCTAACATGATTTTAAAAATCTGCTCTAGCTTAGTTTGGCAGGAAAGTTCTTGGCTCCAGGTTGTACTTTCTTTCAGTGAAGCTACTAAAAGTGTGTTTAGCTACTTTAGAGCTCAGAGAGAGCACTGAAAGTCCCGAATAAGAGAAATCTGAAGTTTGAAATGCCCCATATCCCCCTCAAAATCTATTAAGCTTCCATTTCTTTAAAAAAAAAAATCCAGGCTATCTGCTGAAAATGTAGCCTTTTGTTTTCAATTGTTAAACTGAACCAGGTCTTTGTGATACTCAAACTGTTCAAACATAAAAGATTTTGATGCAAACAAGATATTTCATATTAAAGGTGGTTTTCCTGCATCCATCTTCCACTATAGTTTGGTTTTAGCTTATGTCTTTACCTCCTTTGATCCCCCCCAGAATAGGGTCACATGGCTTTTGAAACAAATTCCAAACTGTAAATTCTGCATAGGTGATATTTATAATCTGCAAATACTTTTTCCTTATATCTTCTCTACTACTGTCAACAGAGGTGTTGAGTGTTAAGTATCAGAATTATTCCCTCTTCACAGAAGAAAAGATCAAAGCTCAAAGAGCTTGACTTGCTTAAAATCCCGGTCAAAGCCAGACTAGGAAGTAGGTCGCCTCGATGCCTGCCCTGGGCTTGCTCGGAAAGGGATGCTGCTTTCCTAAATGCCGCAGCACGAGCAAACCATAGTGAAGACAGAGAAAAGAGTAAGCGACCCGATCCAGGAACGTCTGAAAACTGGGGCAACCTGTTGCACTGATGGGGTTTCCCTCTCCAGGGAAGTTCCTCCAGCCAGCGGAGGCCCAGGGAGTTCCAGAGTCTTCCCTCTGCTCCCCTCCTCTGGGGATACACACTTCAGGTCACGACCAGGAAAATACCTTTATCCCCATGCGTGTCCTCGGTGCTGGGAAGGGCGTGGGCTCTGCAGAAATCCAGAGAAAGGTGGACCGAAATCCTAGCTTTAGCACTCACAACCAGGGGCAGCCTCCAGTTCTACCTCTGACAGACAGATGAAAACAAGAAACAAGAAACAAACAAAACAAACAAACAAACAAAAACCAACCCACTACCTCAAAAGGTTTCTGTGATCAGTAAAAATACCCAATACACTGGGATGCCTGGCTGGCTCAGTCGGTTAAGTGTCCAACTCTTTGGCTCAGGTCATGATACCAGGGTCATGAGATTGAGCCTCATGTTGGGTTCTGTTCTGAGTGTGGAGCCTGCTTAAGATTCTCTCTCTTCCTCTCCTTCTGCCCCTCTCCCCCAGCTCATTTGCTCTCTCTCTCTAAATTAATCAATTAAATAAAAACACCCAACACACAAGAGAAATTCAATAAATTGTAGCTGCTGATAAGCAAACATAAACACTGCCTCCCCCCAAAAAACTTAAAAAAGGAAAGAGAAGGAAAAAAAAAGGGTAGGTATTCAACAGATAGCTATTGATAAAAGAGGGGACACTATGAATACATTCCTCCCTAAAAGATGAAAAATATGCAGTCATTTAAGACTACAAACAAGGATCTGTGTGGAAAATACCACTGGAAAAGTGTGCAGGAATCTGCGGGCTCGTAAGACCCAGTGACTCTGGGTATGCCGGGCCACTGTGCAAACTGGCTTTATGGTTCAGCCAGTGACTGTGGGCTGTGATTCCCGAACCATCCGAGCCTTTCTTCTGATTCCAAGATGCGTCACCTGTTAGTTTACGTGTTTATTTTTCCAATATCCTTGCATTCCTGAGCATTTCCTGAACATATACCACATGTCAGGCATCATGCTGGGCACTGGGGATACAGAAGAAAGTAAACCAGGGCTCAGCCCATGGTAAGCTGTGAGGCATTCACCTCAAATACACAATCTGAGGGGCCTCCAAGTTGGTAATCAACAGAAATAACATTCTGATGCAGTACCTTCATTAATCAACATCAATCTAAAAAAAGTCCACGACCAGCAAAATCTCAAAACTTTAAATAAAGACAAGATCATGAACAGGGCTGTGTTGAGGCATACTAGAGCCGAAGTAAAAGGGAAAACCAGTAACGCTGACCTGGTCCTATTTTAAATTTTTATATTTTATCCATCATGAGTTTTTTTGGGGTATTAAGATTAATCACTTCAAATATTACACTAAAATATTATTTATCTGGATTAATGGGCTTTTGGCATCCCCTCAGATTGCTGACTCTAATCTTGGTCCTAAATGGGACACCTCTTATAGTTAGCTGAAACCTGAAATCCCCCCGAGTCACCACGGGAAGCAATCCAAAGGCATTAAAGATCTACCATGGATACTGAATATCCAGGCTGAGAAAGATCAAGTGAGGAGCAGGCGGCACAAGGCTGGTCGGGAGTGACGCCCAAAACCAGGCCTTCCGTTGGATCTTCTTTGTGCTTCACCGTGCAGCCTTCAGGCCTCTTTCACCCCTTAACAGTGTGAGGTGGTTCTGTTCGCCATTCATAGCCCCTGGACACACACAGTCCCACACACCAACCAGGTTTCTGCAGGCAGGGTTTCCACTCTGCGGCTCACTGTCCCAGCCTTGCCCGGCTGGCTCTTGGTCGTGATGGTCGAGTCTGCTCCAAGACTGAGTGACCGCCACGCTTCCCTGAGCTGTGCCTGGGTCACACAATGGGCTTCATACTCAATGCGGTCCACACATTCAAATCCCAACACAGCACTGAGGATTGCCATGCTGTGTGGGAACACGACTGCCAGACACAATAGCACAGACATGACCCGCTTGATTTCTTCTCAAAATACTCTAAAGCATCCAGTTCCTCTCTCCCAGGCTTCCCCAGGCTTTGCCCATTCTGTCCTTACCACAGTCAACTCTTTCTACTCTGCAGCATGTTACTGCTGTAAGTAAGTGAGCCCATGATGGCAGAGGCCATCAGCTGTTAACGAAATCAGACTACACTCCCCAGCCTCCCTTGCACCTACACTGGACCATGTGCCTCGTTTTTTAGCCAATGAGGTGTGAACAGTAGGAACTTGTCCATTTTCAGACTTCCATGTGTAATCCTCTTTTTCTTTGTTCCCCATCTGGCTAAATGGAGAGAGAACACTGTAGACTTCCAGAATAATGGAGCCGAGGTGGATAGAGCATGGGTCCCTGGATGCATGTACGGAGAGCCCCCAACCAGATAGAAATAAACTTTGACTGCAAATTAAAAATAAGCTCAATGACATTTGGAGGTCTGTTATAGCAACTAGCCTATCCTGATTAATATCTTCCCCAACTAGACTATAAACTCCTCACTGGCTGGCTCTGTATCTGATGTGTCTCTGTATTCTCAACAGTGAGAGCACACAGTAGGTGTGCAATACAATCCTGTAGTAATTAGGCACCTCTATTTCCCTCTTGAAGCTATTATAAAAAAGTACGTCCACCACCATTACCAGTAGAATAACTAATCACGAATTGCTCTCCATCTCTTTATACTAAAAATGAAGGCAAAATATTCCTAGAAACCCATGTTAATTATGATCGCTAAATAGAATGATTCATGCTTCTTAAATGCCACTTCAGAATCAGCTAATAATCTAAATATAAACAAACATACAAAGGCAGAGGATGGAGTCAGAATGGGAGCCCCAGACACATCCTTGAGTTTTCCCCTGCAAAGATTTCTAATGCACTATAGTGTCTTAGGATATGTTTCTGCTCTGTGCATATCACAGTTGACATCTTGTCAAAACCAAGGGAAATAATTGCATCCCCGAGTAAGAGTATCATGCAGGCAGCAATTTCAATGTGGCACTGCTTATCAGCACCGATTTACTAACATCTTACTACATAGAACCGTACGTGGCACTGCTTATCAGCACCGATTTACTAACATCTTACTACACAGAACCGTACGTGGCACTGCTTATCAGCACCGATTCACTAACATCTTACTACACAGAACCGTACGTGGTAGGAGAAAAACTTATACATCCTTACCAAGGTTTAGGCATAAAAACAAAACCTGTTATGCTTCCAATTCAAAAGAAGAAAGAACAAAGGAAAAGGGAATAACATAAGAAGCTGTGTTTCTTCCTCTTAGAAATAAACTTTTAAAGAAATCTAAGGCCTAGTCTGCTCACCTCCATTTGAGATCGGGTGGACAAGACATAAGCCAGTCTGCTCAGGTCTTGAGGGAGAAGAAAAACAACCTATCTTATGAGGTTATTAAGCTAACACCTCAGCAAGCCGCAGGCATGCTACTCATTTATTACACAAAACCGAAATCTTCTGACAGTCCATAATTATGTGCTGAGAACTCTAATGAGTAACTCTGCATCAGAAGGATTCACAAAACTTTGATCAGTGTCCCGAGAGACAGCGGGTCAAGATGAACCTTGAAATCTGATTAACATCACCTATTCCCAACCAGCATTCTAAAAACACTCTTTTTAAGCTCTCCATTCTTCACCTGGATATTTTGAAAACATAAGTTTGTCTAACATCCTAGAGCAATTATAAAATATAGTATAAAAAGTCACTTTTGGAACACACTTAAGATAGAGTTTATCTAGAGTTACACTGTAGGGCTCGATGCTATATTATATTAGATGGGTAACTGGCTATCATTTTGTATCTTCTGCCAAGCAACCAAGATTTTAGGAGACC
Organism: Phoca vitulina; assembly: GCF_004348235.1. Classification (NCBI taxonomy): domain Eukaryota; kingdom Metazoa; phylum Chordata; class Mammalia; order Carnivora; family Phocidae; genus Phoca; species Phoca vitulina. The sequence goes on along the minus strand of NW_022589740.1, from coordinate 5,355,267 downwards.
TGGGCTTGAAGTGGTGATGTGTTTATTTTTATTTTTTTTTTTTTTAAGTAGGCTCCATGCTGAGCACAGAGCTCCGTGTGGAGCTCAGCACAGGGCCTGAACCCACGACCCCGAGATCAAGACCTGAGCTGAGATCAAGAGTCAGATGTCCAAACTGACTGAGCCACCCAGGCGCCCGTGAAGTGGTGATGTGTTTAAAATGGGCCATCTATACACCTTTTTCTCTTTTCCCTTTGGTTTTAAGACTTATGAAGTAGGGGGGCGCCTGGGTGGCTCAGTTGGTTAAGCGACTGCCTTCGGCTCAGGTCATGATCCTGGAGTCCCGGGATCGAGTCCCGCATCGGGCTCCCTGCTCGGCAGGGAGTCTGCTTCTCCCTCTGACCCTCCTCCCTCTCATGCTCTCTGTCTCTCATTCTCTCTCTCTCAAATAAATAAATAAAATCTTTAAAAAAAAAAAAAAAAGACATATGAAGTAGGGAACAGAAATCTGATTTAACTAAGAAGCTAAATCATCTGGAGAAGGAATAAAACACAAGCTGCTGGTTTCATCAACAATTTGGTTCAAATGAGGGGGATGTGTGTGTGTGTGTGTGTGCGCACACGTGTGTGAAAAATGAAAACATAACTGCCCTCTGGTCCCTCTTAGTAGGTTAGAGAAGGAATGCCAAAAACATAATGAAACAAACCAAATACCACATGCCACCACCCCGAATGACTGCATGCAAGGCAGCCATCACTCATCTACCCCACTCCTTCCCACCGAGCCCCGCAGTCTGTAATCCTTACTGCAGCCCTCTCGGCACCGGCCACCTGACCCGTGGAATTGAGGCACTAAAGTGAAATCCAGTTTCCAGCTCTGAGTCTGTCCGATTACTAATGAATGTTTGAAACCGATAGGACATCAGACTTGCTCAACTCCCCCATTTACAGGTAAAGAAAATGAGCAAGGGAGATGTTAATTGACTTTTCAAAGGCCAAACAGCCAATCCACAGGGATTTTTTAATTGAAATCTTCAGATTTTTAAAATAACTCTTTCTTGGTATGATTTATGCCATTGAAGACATATACACCAAGGTTCAGGAGTAAAGGGTTTTTAAGCAAACTATTTCAGTGTGTTCTATAAACCGAGCCAAACAAACAAACAAACAAAAATCCGCTGCAGAAAGTGTAAGGAGAGCTGTAAAATCACTCTCAACCTTGAAATTTATGCAAGATGATCAGCCAAGCTTCCTATAGACCATGTCTCCTTTATCATTTGCCTACATCAACAATGTCTGGTATCACTTGCTAATTCAGGCCAGAATAAAAGACGATCCATGTAGAAATTACCTCTAGAGAAGGAAACCTGCCTCTGCTGGACCCTTCTGGGCTCACAGCATTTACCCCCCAGTCACATCTGATTGCCTGCCTCTCTTCAGGGGGTCGAGGTGGAGCCACTGGGGCTCAGTGGCTATTCAAAGTCTGAGGTCAGGTTTTTCAGAACAAAACAAAAGTTTTCCAGTCCCAGTTTAATAATGATTATTCTGTGTTTTTGGCTTAGTAGCATTAAAAACCCAGCAAGGAGTCCTCTGGGAGAGAGAAAAGGACTATGAAGCCCTCCAAACCTCTGATCTATCTTCCTTCTTTCTCTCTGACACACGCGTGCATGTGCACGCGCACGCGCACACACACGTGCACACACACTTTCTCCCCCTCTATTCCAAGAGGAGCCCCTCCCTCCTCATACTGAGAGAAACCCCTGGAATACCCTCCATCCTGGGGTTCTCTAAGCATGAAGAACCCTTGGGAGCAATGCATGTGCAAGAAGAGTTTGGAAAAGAGTGTCAAACTGCTCGTGCTATAAAGCCAAAAGCCTCCGGCAGGTTCTCCGTGGTGGAGGAGAAACAGCCACGGGGAAGGACTTCACACAAGGAGACGAGGAGGAGCAGCTGGGGAGGAGGTGGAAGTGGGTGACAAAGACATGGAGCCAGAAACAGAGCTGTGAGGAAGAAGGGGGAAAAAAGGCTGAGCAGCCGAAAGCTGGTGGTTAAAATAACTCGTGGTAACAGAGTGTTCTTTGTTACCACACACTGCTCTTTGTTATCACACATTACAGAAAGTTATAAACAACAGAAGCATGCCATACACTAAAGCTGCTTTTCAAGCTCCGGGCTCTGGTGACCTAACAAAGTCCCTGGCTTCCCCCTTGTGTGGACGGATGCTCTTTCCAGAACACCACGTCAGGACTGCGGCCATTAACCTCTCCATCCCCACCGACACGCAGGAACCCTCTCCACTGTGTGGCATCGCGCTCCTTGCTGAGGTGCCTTTTGCGTTCACATTGATGTGGGTCGGGAAGATGCCGGCAGGGCTGGCCCCAGCTGCGAGGAAAAGTGACCGTCGGGTTCTACAGGCAGAGGGACGCAAAACTTTTCTGAGGGGATTAAAAAAGCCCAGAGAAAATGATCTCACTTGGGTTTATGCATAAAATTAGACACTCCACGGCAGCAAGCAAACAGCTTGCCTGTGAAAGCAGTGGACAGACACAGCCCAGTCCGGCGCTAGGAACGGACGCCCCGTGGCGGCTCTGAAGAACCGCCTCCCTCCCGCTGCCCTGATCACCATCTCTCCTCACTGCCATCCTTCCCTCCCACACGTGGCCTCTCGACTCCCAAGCGCGGGGGCACCGAGGGGCATTCTGGGGGAGGAGAGACGGTACACAGCCCTACTTCTCCCCTGCCGCCACACGCCCGCCAGCGGAGCCGGGCAGGTCACCTCTGCCCGCTCCGAGGCCTTCCCGTCGGACCTCTCCTCCTCACCACGCCAGTCAGCTCTGCCCTCAGGGGCCAACACGGACGTTCTCCCTGCCCGAGCTCTCTCTCAGCCTCCCCTCCAGCTGACTTCTCCCTGCCCGAGCTCTCTCTCAGCCTCCCCTCCAGCTGCCCTCGCAGTGGGCACACACTAAGGAGCCCTTCCTCCTCACTCGGACCCCCCCAGGCTGTGCGACTCTAGACGGCCTAATCAATCACTTTTCCTCTACCACACAGGGCTTTTTAGGTGCCCGCTATTTAAGAGGTGATGGTTTCTCAGGGTTGCCTTTTCTTCCTAGTTCTTCCTCCGCATCCTGAGAATGCTCGGTTTCTCCCTAGACCGCTGGCAAAGACCATACACAAAGGCTAACTCATCTACGAGTGCCCCTTAGCAGGAGCCCAGATCCTGAGCTGGGAGCATGCCTGATCCGTTCCTGTTATCCTCAAAGCCCATCATCTGTCCTTCTGGGAGATCTCAGATCTGTTTTCTCGTCATCCTCACTGCCGCCTTCTCGTTTCATCCTGGCCAGGGTATAGCCAGAGTTATAACCTAACTGATCCCCACACTTCTACCTCCTCCCCTGTCCGTTCCAGCCTTCAGAGGACCACCAAAATGATCCTTCTGAAAGACAGTTACGCCTCATATCCTAACCATGACCGTAGCCCTTCAGCCACTTTCCTTTGCCCTTGCACGGATGATGTCCAAATCTTGCAGGATGAGAAATTCGGTGCCCCTAATAATTTGGCCACAACCTCCAGACATATCTACCACTGCACATATCCTACACCCTAGCCCTACTGATAGACTCAACATATATATTCAGTCTTCTCTTTCTCTGAGTATGTGGTTCTATTGGCCAAGGACTTACTTGCCTCTCCCTCAGCCCAGGGAAACCCGCATCCCCTAGTGCTAGCTAGAGGATCGTGATCTCCGTGAAGCAACCTGGCGCCACTGTAGGGTGGTGAGTCCTTATTCCCTCCCTGAGTTATCAGAACACTTACCCCTTATCTCTATCGTATCACTGAACATGTTATAGCCCAAGTCCTATCTCTATGTGTACCAGACTGTGAATGTTTCAGAGACCAGAGTCCTAGTCTTGGTATTCCCAGTACTTAACACAGCACCTGGCACATTTGTGGAATGTTTACTACACTGGGTTGAAGGCAATGAAATTTCAAAAGAACCGATCAGCAACACATCTTTCACAATTAATCACACATGGGGAATTGTGAAAAGTGGGTGTCTCTAGAGAGAAAAAGTGATGGAATGTGTCAGGAGACAGACTTACTTTTAATGCATATCCTTTTAATGAGTTTTAGGGGTTTTACCACCTATGTGCACTATTTTTTAACACAGTCTGAGGAGGTGCCTGGCACTGTGCATAGTGGGGATTTTAGGCATTGTGGAAACAACTTTACTAACCAAAGAAATTCATGAACTTGGGGAACTTGGGGTAACTTCTGTGTAGATTACCCTATTTTCCCGTCAACTCCCACAGAGCTGTGCTGTTCTTAGTCGCTGCATTCTGTACAGTGCTAACAGGATGATTTACGGACACGTCCTCCCTGCCGGGTCACGAGCCCTGGGGAGGCAGGGATTCTCCACTCCTCACCTTCACAGCCCCTACAAGCATCCAGTGTAGTGCTCTGCACACACTTGGCTGGCAGTTTGTAACTGTTTAATTTAATTGGACTGACCATGAAAATATGGCAAAGTTTCAAATTTTAAAAAAAAGCAGTAATTATACTAGTTTGCTGCTAATAATCCATGTTAAGTGGAGGAAAGGAAGAGAAAACCTAAAATATTGCTAAGAGGTAACAGTGAAAATATTAGTTTTTTACGGTCAGATTGAGTACAGAGCTAGAATAGCTGTAAAAACATAACATACTTTGATATTTTGCCATTCCTTGTTTAGGTTGTAGATTCACATATATTATTCCTTCTACACTTATCCTGGCAAAACGAGCATTGTCCTTTCATGTGAGAGCCCTGAATATATATGCACAGCCACCACTCTATGGAACCACTACCAGTAGAAGATGAGAGGAAGTTTTGAGATGAAAAGAGGAAAAGGAAAAATGGATTCTGAGATGATATCCTTATAAACAAAATAGGACAACAATCAGCAATTTCCAGGTAGATCTAAAACCTCACTCCCCTGGTGAAAACACTCCAACCAAATCCTTTCACGCCTGGGAAGCAGGGTGTGAGCCCCCCACCGGGAAGAAGAACAGACCACGCAGGATGCGGACTCTGTCCTCACAAAGTGGAACAGACAGCTACCCTGACAATCACATTAAAAATTAGAAAACAATGTTCGCTTCAGCAGCATACACACTAAAACTGCAACAATACAGAGAAGATTAGCATGGCCCTCACACAAGGATGACACATAAAAGTTAGAAAACAATAGGAAATTTAAGGAAAAAAAAAAAAAAAACTACAACAAGGATTCATACATATGAGATGAACATTCACTGAGCACCAAAGACAGAAATATGCAGTATCCACGTGTTTATGTCACATGACTGGTACGGGTCCTAAGGGGCCCCAATCCCGTCACATAGTCCAAGCCTCACCATTTCCTCCAGGAAGTCCTCCCCTTTCCTCCTCCCTACACACCCCACACACACACACACACACACAAAATTGCTCTCTCTGGCCGCTGAACAATCCAGAGATTCACCCAGCCCTGCTGGTCCCATTTCACCACTGTCCATTTTGTATTATGGTTAGTTACCATGTAGTCAGCCCAATGAACTTTAGATCACTTGCATAAAGTGAAGCTCATTCACCCACTAGTAAACTCTACTAGTTCATGCCCCATGGAACGCAGCTCACTGGCTAGACAAGGTCTGGTCACAGCATGGTAGATCTGGATTTGTCTTCTCTCCCCACATGCCCTACGAGAATTCTACTTCTCAAAGGGAGTAAGAACAATGAATATGGGAAAGAGAAGATATTTAAAGATAAGTTAGGGGCATATAGTTAAATCCTTCTTCTCAGGTCACTTGCAATAATTAATTGACCTGCTTCCTTTTGGAAACAAGTATTAGATTTTAGTTTCCTTTGTAGTCCCATTGCTTAGCCCGATTATTCATATAAAACATATGCTTAATAAATAGTTGGTGATTGAGTTAGTTAATAAAGGGGAGAGAATGGTAAGAAAAATAAATGTTCTCAATTAGTACTCACTGAAATGAGAAATAAATAAGATCAATAGAAGTACAATTCTCCCTTACTTTGCCCATCCTAAGTGTGTCCTAAGTGATTCAGTAAGGTGTCTGTCCCTTACCCCAAATTTGAAAGGATATTAAAAGTTCACAGGACACGGGCACCTGGGTGGCTCAGTTGGTTAAGCGACTGTCTTCGGCTCAGGTCATGATCCTGGAATCCCGGGATCGAGTCCCCGCATCGGGCTCCCTGCTCAGCAGGGAGTCTGCTTCTCCTTCTGACCCTCCTCCCTCTCATGCTGTCTCTCATTCTCTCTCTCTCAAATAAATAAATAAAATCTTTAAAAAAAAAAAGCTGTAAAAGTTCACAGGACACACAACAAAGGAAATAATCAACAAAACAAAAAGACAACCTACTGAATGGGAGAACATATTTGCGAATGACAATATCCAATAAGGGGTTAATATAAAAAATATATAAAGAACTTATATAACTCAATTACACCCCCAGCCCCCCAAATAATCCAATTAAAAATAGGCAGAAGACATGAACAGACATTTCTCCAAAGGAGACATCCAGATGGCCAACAGACACACAAAAAGATGTTCAATATCATCAATTATCAGGGAAATGCAAATCAAAGCTGCAATGAGATACCACCTCACACCTGTCAGAATGGCTAAAATCAACAACACAAGAAACAACAAGGGTTGGTGAGGATGTAGAGAAATATGAACCCTCGTGCACTGTTGGTGGGAATGCAAACTGGTGCAGCCACTGTGGAAAACAGCATGGAGGTTTGCTAAAAATAGAATTACCAAATTCCATTACTGGGTATTTACCCAAAGAATACAAAAACATTAATTCAAAAAGATACATGCACCCCTATGTTATTGCAGCATTATTTACAATAGCCAAATTATGGAAGCAGGCCAAGTGGCTGTTGAGAGATGAATGGATAAAGAAGATGTGGTATATGTATATATATATATATATGTGTGTGTGTGTGTGTATATATATATATATATATGTCTATATACATACACACAACGGAATATTACTCAACCATAAAGAAGAATGAAATCCTGCTATTTGCAATGACACGGACAGAGCTACAGTGCATAACGCTAAGGGAAATAAGTCAGTGAAAGACAAATACCATATGATTTCACTCTTTGTGGAATTTAAGAAACAAATGAACAAAGAAAAATAGAGACAAACAAAAAGCAGACTTAAATACAGAGAACCACCTGGTGGTTACCAGAGGGGAAGTGGGGGGGGGGGGGGGGGTGGTGAATGCATTTTAGATTGAATTCGCCTCAGTAAATATTTACTGAGTACCAACTATATATAGAGTGTGTTTCTGGGACAGAGGGGAAAGAGATAAGTAAGACCTGTTCTTTCCCACAAGAATCTTACAATCTTACAGTCTAGTATCATGTTCCTTGAGAATTGCAGTGCCTTTTCCTATGATGCAAAAAAAAACAAAAAAACAAAAAAAAAAAAACACAATTAAATTTCACAATATTTATAAAGTCATATGTTTTTAAATCATGGCCAAAAGAGATATACTGATATTCCTTTTCAAAAAGCACAAGTACTTCACTGCCAAATCCCACGCAGCAGCTTGCCAGCCCAAAGGGCCTCACCCCGAAAGGCCTGTCTTTAGTCCTCAGAAAGAAAATGAAATAGACAAGTCTTCAGAAGGAGTTACCAGTGATTTAATTGTGACAAAAACATCTATATCCGTATGCCCATGTTAAAAAAAAAAGCTGGTGGAAAGGCTTATCCACCACAACTTCCTTCACACAAAATGTAAATGTTTGCTTCACTTTTATTTTTATGAACTGCTCCCAAAGATTTTGGTCTGGGCTAGTTTTCATGTCTCTTAATAACCCAGATATTCATTTCTGCCACAACAGTGGGACAGTTGAAACTCGGTTCTGTGGGGACACAGCACTCCATTTATAAAGAGGACAGATATCCCCTATGGAATAGCTCAGTTTAATACATTTATCTCAAAATTAAAAATGGAAATGCCTGAAGATTCTAATCTTGAATCGTGTATATTTTTCCCTTCACAAAAGTTTTAAGAAAAAACAAACATGTGTGTCGGTGTCCGTTTGTATACTACAGATAATACAGAACTATGTATTCACATACATAGCTTTAAGAATTCAAGCAACACATGACTAAAGGGGAAAGGAAAACAGATCACTATTTCAAAATCATCGGGGAATTACTGAAGAAGAACATTGTTGAAACATAAAAATGTTAAAAACACAAAATTAAGCCATCAGGTGTCTTCACTAATAAGGTAGTGAAGAAGGAAAAATCCATAGCTCCTTGTGATCAAAAAGAAGAGTATTTCTTCCTAGTCAAAGTGGCACCTCCCCGTACGTGTCATGTTCTTGGCTTCAGGGGTGTTATGTCCAAGAATGCTGTTCTTTGTTTGGTCTCGTGTGTCCTGTGTCAATGAGAAATGGCCCGTCTGGGCTCCCAGGGACCTCGGGATACGTCCCTCCCATCCCCACCCCATGAGGGTCAGCATGCTTCTTCCAGAAACACGTATGAGGCAGAGCTGTGGTACAGATGATCTGCACTGTCTCCTCCCTCCTACAGAGGCCCAGCACCCTCACCCTTTTCTAGAAAACACTACACTTCTCCTTATTGCTGGTTTCTTGCCTACAACCCCATCAGATCCAAAACTGTGGTCTTGGCTTAATCAATATTTGAGTTTAAGAAAACCCCTTACATTCATTCATATTGAGGATGATTACACGGGCTCACGCTCGATGAAAACAAAGCAAAACAAGACTTCATTACAGCTCCTGTGGTGTGTCCCAGAGAATTTGTATTTTAACCTTCTCTGGGACTTAAAAAAAAAAAAATTAGGTAGACTCGGGTGAGGAGACCTAAGAGCGGAAGGAAAGAAGAAAACTTCCGAGTCCACTGAAGCTCAGTTCCTTGAACAATGTATTTAACCTCTCTGTGCCTTAGCTTCCAGTCATAAAAAGAGGATGATAATATCTACGGAGTTATCGTGAGTGAAGGGAATATGCAGGAAATGTTTGCAAGAGTTGTGCACAGTAAGCATGTCTTCCACTTAACCTTAGAGTGATTGAAATTTTAAAAAATGTAGTATTAATGGTAATAAGCATACAGATAACTGACTATAAGGTAGGCACTCGGTTAAGCCACATACACCCATGCCCACGTATGTACATATGTACATACGTATATTTAGTTGTCCTCATTTACAGATGACAAAACCGAGGCACGGAGTATGTGAGCAACGTGTTGAGCGGCTGAGTCATGATTTAAACCCAGGCAGTGTGGCTCCAGAGCCCCTGCACTTAATCACTCTGCTGTGCTGCCTAAAAAAGTGTTAAAACAATGAATGAATGTTCCTGCTGGAAAAATACAGAAAAGAGTCAATGACCTTGACCCTCCTGTTTTCAGTGAGCCCGGACAGTTCTTGCAAAGTGCGCACAAAGGGAGGACAAAGGCATGTGGAGGGCAGGGGAGGGCCAACTCAGTGTTCCCTCTGCAGGCCTGGCAGGGGTTTTCCAGCCCGAGTCAGAACACAAGAGTGGCCTAAAGATACAAGAAAGAACTCAGGGTTTTGGCCCTAATTCCAAAGTCTCTTAGTTTTCAGCTAGTTTTAAACAGACAAGGAACAAATGCTTATCATGGGCTTGGCCTTCTGCGGTACCATGAGGGACAGTAAATAATCAGGATATTGGTCTTGAGGAAGCTTACAGGAGGCCAAGGTATCTTCCACTTCCCTCCGAACCCAGCTGTGAGGCTGACCTACCCATCTACAACTTTTCTGGACTGCGGTGGGTCTAGTGGACTCAGTAATGCTCAACATCCTGCAGCTGAACTTTAGGCCATTTCAGGTCAAAGACATATTCGTTGGTCACAACAGGATGAGTTGACCAGAGGCCTTATCAATCCATCAATATCCTAAGGTCTTACCCCATAAAATCCCACTCCAAAAACCTAGGAATTTTAGGTCAACTGTGTGTTGAATCAGTGTTTTGCTATTGACTAATTCTTGGGAGTGATTCATTGCTTTTCTCATCCTGTTTGAATTTAATTTCCTGTCAATGTCTCAACTTTTGGCCCTTCTAGATCACCTTTTCAGGGGATGCTTCCCATAAAAGACTTTAAGCAATCTAAAATCTCAACCAACGATGGACAGAAAGAGATGGGGAAGAAACATGGTAGGGAAGACAGAGAGGCTGAGGAACAAGGGAGAAAATCAAAATGGGTCAAAATGTTCACAAAAAGATGAACATTTTTCATCTACCAGATTAGCAAATACTGTGTTCCTGAGGTATGGAAGCAACTGGCATTCCCATATATGGCTAGTGAGAGGGCATACAATCACCTATGGAGATGAAATCTGCCAATATCTGTCCAAGTTTAAATGCACACACCCTTTAGACAAGCCATTCCCTGGACACAAACCTTATAACCGGGTGCCATCTCATGCTACACCAAAAAGACACCCAAATTGTGAGTATTTCTACATTTCAGGAAAGGGTTTTATGATAACCACAGGACAAATAACACACAATATAACCTTACTTAAGTAACCAGTTATGTTATAACAAATATGATGTCCAAGTAGATAGAGATCATACATGCTACTATCCCTCTGGTGACTAGATTGGGGGCTTTGTTTAGGTGGTTGCTGTGTTTTACAGAATCCAAGAGTAAGGCTTACTGGATCACGGGACAAGCCATACTGTAAGAGGAAAGGTCTGGGTTTGAGGAAGGGGGACACAGGGGTTCTAATCTCTCTTCTGCCTCACAATCTATCCTCTTAAATAAGACACTTCACTCCTCTGATTTCCTTCATCTGTGAGTGACAAACGTGAACTAGCTGTAAATTTGCTTCACTTTTAATGATCCACTTACACTGCAGCTAAACAGAGCTGAATCTCCGTCCGCCCACACAGAAGAAAAAAGGAAGTAACGTTTAAGATACGGGTTCCTGCCGATTGGCTGGCATCGTAGTCGTCCATTACAGTTGACCCTTGAGCAATGCGGGAGCTAGAGGTGCCAACCCCACATGGTTGAAAATCCGTATATAACTTCTGACTCCCCCAAAACTTTACCAATAGCCTACTGTTGATCGGAAGCCTTACCAATAACACAGTCGATTAATACATATTGTATTAATATTAATATTGTATTTATATATGTATTCTTACAATAAAGTGAGCTAGAGAAAAGGAAATGGTGTTAAGAAAATCATAAGAGAAAATACATTCACAGTGCTGGACTCTAAAATCTCTGCACATTGATGGCACCGTCCAGTTCAGACCCATGTTGTTCAAGAGCCAAGTGGACTTCTTTGACCCTGCCAACAACCTCATAAGGTAAGTATTATTATCTTACTTTTTTAAAGTTTAGGAAACTAAAGCTCAGACGAGTTATTTTCCGGATTCCAGAGCCAGCAAGAGACAGGGCAAGGAATCAAAACCAGCTGGAGTTTACCCCAAATCTGGGTTCTTTGCCCTTTGCTGTATTTTCTCTACACCTGATAACCCAAACTTAAAGAAAAAAAAAAAGTCTCCATTGCTGATTTTGTCAAACCAGAGAATGCAGCATCTGAATGCAAACCAAAAAGAGAAATATATTTATTTTTAAGGGAAAATAAGGAAAAAGAGTAAAGATAAGTTTGTTCACCAAAGGATTAAATAGATAATTAAAAATAAAAACTTCTCTGAATCACCATAAATGACTTAAAATCTATGTTTTTACCTAGTGCTAAAATAACCAGATGACTTGTTAATTGACTCTATTTAGACTAAGGTAAATATGGGTGTTTGGTTCTTTTTTGCCCACCAGTTGTGTTACAAAGACATAGACTGAATCACTCCTACACCTAGTCCAGGAATAGTTCCAACTCAAAGGTCATTTGTATTGTTAACTCATACCAAAAACAAAAGTCACACATTCATCCTATGAATAACTCTAGAACTCTAAGTCCTCAATGGCCCTTTTTTTAATTTGGTCACCATTTATAATTTTTAAAAAGCAGGGCTGGGGGTAAGGGGGGAGAGCCCTTACTTAATGTACTTAAATCCATCTTGTGGCTGAAGGACTAAATCAAAAATTAAAGATGAATATAAAACCTGAAACTGTAATTCTCCTGGAAGAAAACTTAGAGTAAGCTCCCTGACACAGGTCTTGGAGATGATGTTTTCTCAATCTGACATCAAAAGTAAAAGCAACAAAACCAAAAATAAACAACTGGGACTGCATCAAACTAAAGAAAAAAAAAAAAAAAAAAAGCTTCCGCACAGCAAAGGAAACCATTAACAAGATAAAAAAGCAACCTACTGAACGGGAGAAGATATTTGCAAATGATACATCCAATAAGGAGTTAATGCTCAAAATACACAAAGAATGCATACAACTCAACAGGAAAAAAAGCTCCACAACAATCCAACTAAAAAATGGGCAGAAGATCTGAATAGAGGTTTTTCCAAAGAAGACACACAAATGGCCAACAGGCACACGAAAAGATGCTCAACATCACTCATCATCAGGGAAATGCAATCAAAACCACAATGAGGTGTCACCTCACACCTGTTAGAATGGCTAGAATCAAAAGGACAAGAAATACCAAATCTTGGCGAGGATGTGGAGAAAAGAGAATCCTTGTGTGCTTGGCAAGAGTATAAACTGGTGCAGCCGCTGTGGAAAACAGTACAGAAGTACCTCAAAAAATTAAAAATAGAATTACCATATAATCCAGTATTTACCCGAAGAAAATGAAAACCCTAACAAAAAAATATGTGCACCCCCACGTTCAGTGCAACATTATTTATAATAACCAAGATATGGAAACAACCTAAGTGTCCATCAATGGATGAATGGATAAGGAAGTCAATACACGCACACACTCACACACGCACACACATGTGCATGCAATGCACACGCACGCACATGTGCAGGCACGCACATGCACACACACGCACACTCACACATGCACACACGCACGAACACACATGTGCATGCAATGCACATGCACATGCGCGCATGCACACGCACGCACATGCACACACGCACATGCACGCACACACTCACACGCACGCACATGCACACATGCACATGCACGCACACACTCACACGCACGCACATGCACACACGCACATGCACACACACTGGACTATTACTCAGCCATAAAAAAAGAAATGATATCCTCCTGTTTACAACAACATGGACAGACCCTGAGGGCATTATGCTAAGTGAAATAAGTCAGACAGAGAAAGACAAATCCTGTATGATCTCTCTCATGTGAAGAATCTTAAAAAACAGAAACAACAACAATAACAAAAAGCAAGCTCATGGATACAGAGAACAGACTGGTGACTGCCAGAGTCTAGAGGTGGGGGGAGAAGAAATGGGTGAAGGGGCTCAAGAAGTTAAAAAAAAAAAAGGAAAATATTGCCTAGCTATTATAAATTGGCCAAAGTTGAGGGGAAAAATTGCCTGCTGTGGGCTGTGTAAAAAGTCAAGCATTACTCAGGGGGAAGCAATCCATTGTTCATAGAGCCTGTATTAAGTGCTGGGGGTTTTACACGTACTATCTCTTTTAGTTCTCACAAGACTATCTTGATTTTACAGATGAATATAATGAGCCATCCTGCCAGCATATGGCATAACTGAGATTTATACCCAAGTGTATCCAGCCACAAAGGGCACTTGCCCCTGTAGGAATAACACAGCGGTTAAAACTCCTGCCACTAGAAAAGGCCGAAGTGCAGATACTGAGACGCAAAGTCCAACCCAGCATCAATATAAGTTTTGCTTTGTACTGAATTACCCAAGTATGAATTCTGACCTCCCTACATCCTACCCCTCTCCCTTATGCTCCCACTCTTATGGATAAGGAAGGAACGGAGGAAGGGAGGGAGGGAAGGAGGAAGGGAGAAAGGTAGAATGGGAGGAAGGAAGGAAGCTATCATAGAGAGACCTTAAATGCATATTACTAAATGAAAGGAGCCGATCTGAAAAGGCTGTGTTCTGTGTGATTCCACTTCTATGACCCTCTGGAAAAGGCAAAACTATGGAAACAATAGGATGAATACTGGCGAGGTGTTTGTCGGAGGGAGAGATGAAGAGAGCACAAGCTGTTTAGGGCAGTGACACTCTGCTGAATGATACTATAAGGGTGGATACATGTGTCCAAATCCACAGCACACACAACACCAAGAGTGCACCCTAATATACACTATGGACTTAGGAGATTACAGTGTGTCCATGTAGGTTCATCTCTTCTAACAAATGTACCACTCTGGTGTTGGATGTTGATAATGCGGCAGATTGTGTGTGTGGAGAACAGGGGGTTTATAGGAACTCTTTGTACTTTCCATTCCATTTTACTGTGGACCTAAAATTGCTCTAAAAAATAAAATCTACTTTTTTTTTTAAGGTAATTATGAACTCTAGAGAAAACAAAACTTGCTTAGAAGAGGGCACTCATAGTTCACTCTATAGCTCAGCCAGGGTTACATCCAGGTTTTGTGGGGTCTGAAGCTTAAACAATTGGAGTGGGAGGGCAGCGAGAGGGGGCTCTAAGAAAAGAAAAGCACTAAATCAGAAATAAATCTGATTAAATCTCAGAGACTTTCTAGCATTTTTGTAAAAAATAAAAATAAATAAATGAATAAAATCACAGAGTAGTATCCTTTATCTGCAGTTACTGGCAGTGGGGACTACTCCCTCCCTAGTTTAGGAGTTATCAGAGCTATGACCCAGCCCTCTAAACAAGGCTGGGGGGTAGGGGGGAGGCAAAGATGCAGTGAGGGTAAGGCAGCTTATAAACTGACCAAGGAAAGGAGACAAAGGGTGGAGTAAGCTAGAAAGAAGTCACTCATCGCTGCATGTAGAGGGTTCTGTTCGCAGAAATCTTTCTTCTCAGAAGGACCCACAGGTCTGGAGAGCAGCAGCATCGACTCTTATAATTTCCTGCCATCCAGAGCCACTGGGGACCAGGGTTCCCTCTACTATAAATTAAGAGACGAAAGGGGGGCACCTCGGTGGCTCAGTCGGTTAAGCGTCCAACTTTTGATCTCAGCTCAGGTCTTGATCTCAGGGTCTTGAGTTCAAGCCCTGTCTTGGGCTCCATGCTGGGCATCAAGCCTACTTAAAAAGAGAGAGAGAAGGAAAAGATTCTTCTCGGGTTAAGAGTAGAAAGGTATGAGTGAGCCTCTGCTTGAGTGAAGACCTATAACACTAACAGGACGTCAACCCTATAAGAAGAAAGAGACAGAAACATGGGCCTACATGAAATTCTGGGCTTTGGAGCTCACATGAGGGCAGAAAGGTGGACTCACCTGATGCTTTCATTACTTGCTCTTAGAGGTCACATGGGTGTCCTTCAGTGAGAGGGCAGGTGGAGGGAGGTGGCTTCTCCCAAGACCACCTCCACCTCCTCCCTCTCCTCGTACTTATGACTGAAAACCTCAGAAATTCTTGGATAATCCAAAGCAAGATAACAGAGACTCTACCAGCATCACACACTTTTGCCAGGATAAAATATTTTAGAAGAGAAACAACCATGGATATGTGATATCCTGTCATACTATGTGAAGCACTTTGCTCAATTTCAATGATATTCTCTTCATTCTATCCTGACTCTGATCAACATGGTTAGTTTATTGGGATCATGCTCCAAGAACCCAAAGGTGCTGGATTTGCATCATCCCCCTAAGTAGCAAGAAGGCCCACCACCCAGTTAAGGCGCACGCGCATGCACACACACACAAACACACACACAAAATTCTGAAAAATTAAGTTTCCATGTATTTGTAGGTCATTTCTGGGCTCTATTCTGTTCCACTGATCTACTTGGATGTTTGCTATATTATTCTTACAGCTTTGTGTATAAGAAAAAGTTCGTAACTTTTTAAAAACAGGGTCTCAGTATCACACTGAGAAGCCCACAGATTCTCTACACAGCAGGACACTGGATGATTAAAGAAGGGAGAGCCGGTGCGGTTGAGAGATACGAAAATAAAAACAAATTTCTGTCTCTCAGAATTTGATTTCTCACTGAAGCAAAGGAATGGGTCCATTTCAAGACTTTGTAACACTTTCTTACTTAAAAGCTAATTTCCTCTTGCAATTTTGAGTAATGACTGCTTTTTAAAAATCCTGCAGCAACACACAGAGCCACGCCATTCACTGACCTTGGAATATTCCTAATGAGATGTCCCTCTGTGATACAAGAATTACTAATGGGGGATGGGAATAATGAATGGGGGCAGTGGAAGATGAATGATATACCAGGGACACCGTTAACATTTTCCATGAGCAAGATCGATATGCTGTGTACCAGAAACATAATAAATCGCTTCATCAACTAACCCTCACCCCTGAAGAAAGCAACTCATAGGTTTGGCGGCAGAAGCCAGTAAACAAATTATCCTGAGAGATTAATTGGATGTGAACTAAGATCTCTGTAGCATTTCTTTCTTCCAATGGTATATAGTACAACTTTGCCTTAAAACTAGCAGGATGGCTCTAAACTTAATCTGATTTCTAACTTACTGAAATATTCTGTTCTATCCCTTGCTGTAACATCAGACTTCTTCACCTTTTTACTTTCTCTTTACAGTAAAAGACAATGATAAAAGTTGAGACATAAAATTACAGATATCTTAATTCAAGTACAGAGAGACCCGTGATTCAGTTTCCCTTCGAAGCTTACTCATTCGTCTTTCCAAGTTCACTCTCACATACTGCCAAGAGACATGACACGAACGTGCTTGCTGAGCTCAAAGTGAGGGATGTCTCTGTCCGTGGCAGAGTGTGATAATCCCAAAACTCCCACGAGATGTGCTCAGATACATAGTCCAAGTATGTTCGGAGCCCTGATGCATGACAGACCAGGAGGAGTCCCCAGGAGACATCTGCGCTATCCCGCTCTGGCCCACAGGCTGAGAGGGACATGTAGAGCCGAGGCCGGGCTGATGAACACTCCAGAAACCTCAGGAATGAAGGACGAGCTCAGCGCCTTCTCACCTAGGCTGGGACCTCATTGTCTCTCCAGTATAAAACTGGACCAGTATAAAACCCTCCTTACTGGTCTGTGGTCTTGCTCCCACCACGCTTCCTAAATCCATTCTCCGCACGGCAGCAAAAGTAAGCATTTAGAACACAGGTGTGATCAGTGCCTTCTCCTCTCAGCATTTTCCAGAGGCTCCCCAGGCCTTCGAGATCAAGTCTGGAAGCCTGCCGCCCGGCTCACTGTCATCACGATGCCAAGCAGGCAAAGCCGCAGCTGTATGTCCCCGTTGCTGGAGGCGGGCGGGGGGCGGGGGTCTGTATTCGTTCCTCCAGCTGCTGTAACAAACTACCACAAACTGTGTGGCTTAAAATAACAGAAATTCAGTATCTTACAGTTCTGGAGGCTAAAAGTCCAAAATCAGGGTGTGGGCAGGGTTGGTTCTTTCCAAGAGCTGCGAGGGGGTCGGTCCTGTGCTCTGTCCGGGCTCCTGGGGGTTCGCAGGCACTCCTTGGCTTCTGCCTCAGACTTCACACAGCCTTCTCCCCGTCTCTTCACCTCTTCTTCCTCACGCACATCTGCCTTTGTATCTAACTTTTCCCTTTTCACGAGGATCCCAGCTGTACTGGGTTAGGGCCCACCCTGATGACCTCATTTGAACCTGAGGACCTCTAGAAAGACCCTATTTCCAAACAAGGTGACATTCTGAGCACTGGGGATGATGATGGCGGCCTATTTTTTGGGGGGGACATGATTCAAGCCGTAACAAAGTCCTACTCTTGAGAGGAGGCCTGCCTCTCTATGCCCCTTCCAGACCGAATTTCTATCACTTTCTGTTTTGTAGGACATGTTAAGTTACCTATTAAGTATAATCAGAAATATGTGACTTTGTGTTTTAAAATGTTGTTCGCATTTCATCTCACCTCATCCCACAAAGAATTTAAATTGCTTATAATGTGTTTTCGCCTTCCAAGCCCTAATACTATTCTGGGTAAAAATGGTAAGATTTACAGCATAATAGAAAGAAGACTCTGTTGTGTAATTGATTAACTTGCTCTGAGCCTGTTTCCTAGCCTGTAAGGTAGAAATAATGAGACTCTGCCTTCCATACTGAATTCTGTAACACACACTGTAGAGGAGTATTTTGAAAAGGTGTAAAATGGTATAGAAAGGGAAGATCGTGGCATTCTTACTCTTACTTAGTCATCCCTCTGTTAGACATTAGTAATAGACATCAGAGCTTTTACAGGAGAAACCAGAACAGGTAAGGTAGTGTAAGCGTGTGAGTTTTAGGCTGGCAAGCCATTTTCCTCCCATCTAACTGGCCTCACTCCCTGCCAGGGCTGACCTGTTAGACCACACGTTCTCCTACTCAGACACTTACCTTCTTGCCTGCATTATGGTCCCTCAAAACTGATCACTCATGAAATGAGGACAAATAACTTCCAGAAAATGTGAGACAGTGTATCAGTATATATATTTTAAAGGATGTCTACAACAAAATAGGATAAAAGACACCTAATTAGGAAAAACAAGTAAGTTTTTTTAAAAGCTCACTTCCAATACCTCTTGATAACATGGATCAGAGATACGTAGTTTTGTATTAAGTGAAAAATGTGCTTTTTCCAAAATAACCAAATTCAAAAGACAAAATTACATCATCTTAAATAAAAGATGAAACGATTCTGTGTCTAATTAGCTGATTTTAACCAAAGGAATAAAATCAATGGTGTCTCTTTCTTCTAATTTAGCAGGACTCAAGTGGCCCTTTTCACAAGTAGAATTATAGAGTTCCATGGTGTTTAAATGGTATAATACTGGGGGGGGGGGGGGGGTGCAGGACACTGATTCCGGTAAAGCTTCCAGGCATAGAGAGCCACTTACTCTCCCAGGTTATCACTGTACAGCTTTAACTCACACAAACAGAAACTGCCCACTGGATGGCATTCTCTATGGCCTATGTACCTGCTGCCCTCCAGGGACCTCGAGTTGTACAAGACCCCAAGGCAGGCAGAATGAATGGTGCCCCCGGACTTGTGCAATACGGCAGCCCTAATGAGCTGGAACTAGGATGTGGGGCCCTAAGAAATAGGACAGTATGGAATGGAGCAGACATAACTCACAGTAAGTCGTGGAAGACTGATGGAATGGAGAAAAGCTCTGGCCTAGGGGCCAACAGACTTGGGTCCTGGTTCACCATCCAGTACTTACTGGCTGTGGAACCTCAGATAAAGTCACGTGAGCTGTTCCCTCATTTTTAAATGGAAATGAAAACCACAACCACCTTTTCTACCTCCTAAGATCACGGTGAAAATCCAATGAGATTGTGCATGGGACACAGCTTTGTAAACCTGACTTAGCAACTGGAAGACATGATCGTCCTGGATAGGGTTCAGCTTCCCTACAGTCCGTCTCAAACAACGAAAACTCTTTTTCTCTTGGGGTCCAAAAGTAAATATTCAAATATGGCTGTTCCTACTTAATTTTATTCTGTCATGAACATAGTGGGCTTTTTCTTATTCTGCACAAACCACAAAAGGCTGCTTTCATTTGTCATCATCCTATTATCATTGCCACTAGTCCTTCTGTACAAAATATCTCCAAACCAAGTCTTGACTCAAAATGTCTCCTGGGTGGAACAGGTCGGTTAAGCAATTGGTGTCTTGTGTTTGTATTCTTCTAGGATAATAATGTAACTACTGATAATTATACCTACTGTCTTCCTGATGAAGATCCGGAAAGCTGTTTGTTTTTAAACTGCTTCTAATTAGCTGATTTCCAAAAACGTTTAATCGTATAAGCACTGCTGGCTCGACACAGATCTACAAATTCAAGCTTCTTTTGGCTCTTCCTATCAAAGTTGGGTCATGATGGGAAGAGAACTCCGTTTCCTGTTGATGAGTCATCATACCTAGTGCCATCATGGGTCCCAAAAGTGCACGCTTTCTATGATTTATTCTAAATGGAAGAGTGTAAATGAATTTCACTTCTAAAATCAAGACGCAGAGCATCCAACGGCAGACACAGTGAACTGCAAATGTAGACCTCTAAATTTCCATATATTTTCAGCACACTAGGGTTTCATTTGGAGGATTGAAATTGGTGAGAAGTTAAACACCGAAGGGCTCATTCTCACCTAAAGCTAGACTTCTGGCTTAGAAGATCACACTCTATCTACTTTAGATGCTTCCCCATCAGAAGAGGATAAATTCTAGATACAACCATTCGTCTAGGACCAGGAACCAACCCTCCATTTATATCACAATTTCTATAAGAAAAGGAAATCCCAGTACCAGCTAGGTACTTGGAAACATTTACAGCCCTTCCTACTGTAATTTTGGACACATAAAGGATTGCTTCGCTTCTTCATTAACTAGCCATCAGAAGTCGCCTGGGTCATGGCCAGGGTCCTTGATGAGGCCAGGAAAGAGGAAGAGGCTCGTACAAGCTCTCACTTGGCAATGCCAAGTGACATGGGTTTCTTTCTGTTTTGTTTGTTTTTTAAGCCAAGTATTTGTGTTTCAGGCACTGGCTGTAATCTCAAAATAACTGCTCTGTCTCGGCATAAATAAGGCTGGTAAATTCAGGTTCCCCTAAATTCAGTGGTTCTCAACTAGGGACAATTTCGCCCTCCCAGGAGACATAGAGCAAACGCCTGGAGACATTTCTGTCACCATTAGGAGTGGAGGGAGGATGCTACTGGCATCTGGTCGGTAGAGGCCAGGATGCAGCTAAACATCCTGCAATGCCCCAGATGCCCCTCAAGCCCAAAGAATCACCCATTCCCAAATGTCAACAGTGCAAATATGTGAAGCCCTGTGCTAACTAGTAGGACAGGACACCTTGCTACAGCCCCTCTAAGAGACAGAAGCTCCATAAAATACAGACTCCCAATATTCAAGCACTGAACATGCTTTCTTTCACACTCACTGGATAGAAACATACACACAGAGAGATTTTAAGCACTGTTATGAGCTCCATTTGCTCTTTGCGGTTACCCTCAATACCTCTGCATAGGAAGAAGAAACAAAGGAAATGAGTGGGTGCCGGGGAGATGGGAGGTAACAAGAGGGCAAATTAAATGTAAAGAGAGGAAAAAAGTCCCTATCCCTTCGCTGGATGTAGACGTGACCTAACAGTTCAGTAAAACAAAAGAGGCATCCCGCTGGAGCCAGTGAAGTTTTATTGCCATCGACATGGACGTCATAAAATTTTCCAAAAGCTAAAATGTAAGGTTTTGTTCCCTAGCTATCATAATTCACAGTAAACAAGCCCAATATGTGGTACACAAAAGGTTTTTCATTAAGCTGCTTCTATAGTAAGAAGAAATCTAATTGTGTGATCTTAAAATTATTTTCACCAACTCACTGGGCTTCAGTGGCCCAGAACAGAGTCCCTGAGCCTTTCACACAACTTACACATTTAGGATGTGAATGTGAGTAAAACACCTGAGAGCCTCCAGCCAGTAGTCCTTTCCTACTCCTCCTTCTCAACACCTACAGAGACATTCAGAGAGCAGGCTCTCAACGTAGAAGTTGGCCAAGCAACTGAGGAGATGCATCCAGGAGCACAAGATCAATTCACTGAGAAATTAATTTATTAATTAAATTTAAAAATGATTAAAACTTTATTAAAAGACAGAGTCTCAGCATCTCACTGTTGGAAAGGTAGAAAAAATACTACCCATTGCTTTCTGTACCCCCTCAAAACACACTGACCAAGAAGTCGTCCGGTCTGTTCCTGGACTCCTGGTCACCTCAACAGCACCCCAGTGGCAGAACTGACTTCATACTGTATCTCAGAGTGTCTCTGCTCACACACTCTTAAGTTCTATATGAGCTAAAATATATACATCCTGTCACCAACGCCTCCTCAATTTAAAAGCATAAAACCACGATGGCAGAAACCTGCTTGTTGTCTTGGAACATAACCCCCATGTTTTCTGTCTGCCCCTCTTCTGGTCTCGAGACATAGATTCAGGTGTGCCCATGGCTGGCCCACCTGGAACAAACTCTTCAACCCTGTCTTTTTGAATGGCCCCTTAAAATTCTTGTCAGTACATGGAAGGCGGTTAGGGCAACAAAACAAAGCAGAGTAAAGAAGATACAAGGTATTTGGTAGAGAAGAGTTCACCATTCCTTTTACCTAGTCCTCATGGAACCCAGAAATACAAACATCAATTTTTTCATGACTCTACTTCTCGCTTCACTTTAAATCTGGTCAGCCCATCTCATAACCTTAAATGCTATCAGTACACAGGTGACCCCAAAGCTGTCCCAGTCTAGACTTCTCTCATCCCCAGACTCACCATTTGGGACTCATCAAAGGTTCCTTAAAACGAACAACTCTGAAACCAAACTCTCTGCTTTCCTCCCCAACCTCCCCACATCACCTCAATCTCAGTTAAAGGCAACTCACATCCTTCCAGATATGCAAGCCAAACCTTGGAGTCACCCCTGACCCTTCTGTGTTCCACACTCCATTTCCAATCTACTGGGAAATCTTGTCAGGTCCGGCTGTTTCCAGGTGGCCAGAATGCCGGCCTCCACCACTGGACACAAGCAGGAGGACCAGAGAGAGCGCTACTGCAGTGACTGTCCTCACGCAAGTCTGGTCCACCTGCTTCTACTTCTTGTTCCGCTTTGCTCTGCTCCCCACATAGCACCCAGTAACCATATTAAACATAAGCCAGGACACCTGGGTAGCTCAGTCAGTGAAGCAGCTGCCTTCGGCTTGGGTCATGATCCCGGGGTCCTGGGATCGAGCCCCACATCGGGCTCCCTGCTCAGCAGGAAGTCTGCTTCTCCCTCTGCCTCCTTGTGCTCTCTGTCTCAAATAAATAAATAAAATCTTAAAAAAACAAAACAAAACATGTCAGATGTGCCCCTCTTCTACTCAAAACCATCCTCTTAGCAGCCTTACAAGGCCCTAAACAATTCAGTCCCCATTTTTTCCCCTCACCTCCTCTACTGTCTCCTCCAACTTATTCACTCCACTCCAGTCACCCTCAACTCCTTAATGTTTCTAGAATGTGTCAGGCTAACACTTCTGCCTCAGGGCCTTTGCATTTGCTGTTCTCTCTACCTGAAATTTTCTTCTCCCAGATATCTGCATTACTTATTATCTCCCCCTCTAGAGTATAAGCCCCAAGAGGACAGGGAGTCTGGGGTCTGCTCTGTTCACTGCTGCGTCCCCAGGGCCTAAACGAGTGAGTGGCATGAAGCAGTTGCTCAGTAGATAGCTGAATGAGTGAAAGAGAGAAAGTCATCAATGACCTTTCTTTCTGTCTGATACCTGAGGATCATTTTTAGAGACCACACAGAACATGCACACCTATCAGTAGAAGAACAACCCTGCATTAAAAGGTAAATAAAAATTAAATTCTTAAATATCTAACAGATCTTTAAGTGAACCAATTATAAAATAACCTTATTATTTTTTCCATATGAACACAATTTTCCTTTATCAAGCCAATGTCACAGAGTCGATTCAATTGTTGGGTTTTATATAACACCTCCCTGAGTAAAAAATGAGGGACAGAACAAAACTAAAGTGTTTTAGAAATGGTCAGTATAAGGTTTTTCAGAAATGCATGAATTCTGTATTTAAAGAATTTTCTACTGTCCCCTCATTGCAGACACCTTCAATTAAGTCTGTTCTAATCTTGGCTAAGTGAGAACCAACTTCAAAATTTCATTCCCAGGCACAGCTGTCTGACAAGTGCGGCAGGAGCCTGTCAAGACAATTGCCAGCATCATTCCTGCAGAACACAATGGGCTTTTTTTTTACTTTTTTTTTTTTACTTTTTTTTTTTGTCATCCCCTATTACTTGCTGATGGTAATTAGCAAGCCAATCTTTGGAGGAAAAGCGCAATCAGGCAACTAGAAATGCCTTTTATGAAATTCCTCCCTGAAAATAAATCACTAACACTGCAAATGGTCAATATGGACTCTTAATTTTAAACTAAATGCCCACTGACTTACCAAGATCTATGTTCCTGACCCTGTGGTCTAGTGAAATTCCTTTTTTCCTGAAATTCTGAGTTCAAGAAAAGTGACGGTGACACAGCTGTTGATTTTGATTTACTACCTCAATGGAGTAGGCAATTAGAGTGATTTCTCCATGACTTGCTCAAATTATACAGCTCCCTCCCGGACCGGTGCCATCATGAGGCGCCACTCCCTAGACGCAGCTTAACACCAGGGTTACCACTGAGCGCGGGCCTTCCCGCGGTCCACCGTGGGGCAGGCTCAGGCTGACCCAGACAGCACAAGCTGCTGGAGTCTTCACCAGCGGTGGCTGAACGCGCCGGGCTGGCGGACGGCTAGAGATAATGACAAAAAGCTCAATCCTTGCCCCCAAGAACCTGAATACTCCCCAACTCCGTTTACGCTGCAGTTTGGGGCTTTCAGAGAAAAACAGCGCCTGTCTCCCTGTCACAGCTTTGTAACAACTTGCATCCCGGCACACCTCCCACAAACACCTTCGACAAGTTTCGACAAGCACAGCTGAATCACTTGAGATGGGCCAAAAGGTCAGGGCCCTGAAAGTTTGCCAGCCTGATTATCTAAAGCCACTGGAAAGCACTCCATGTGTTTCAGAGAACAGGTAGACTTTCCACCACACAAAAGCAGCTTTGTTTCTGTATAGCTGACGCCTCCTAATTAGAATCAATGATTTTTTTTATGGTCGCTCCCGATAAGCTTGTTTGCCTAGCTTCATTTTCCTAAAACACTTTAAACGTTTCTAGGAAAGGTAGACGTCGGCAGAACACTGAGACGGGCCTTGAACCTGGGCTGTGGTATTGCATGATGTTTACAATTTGTCATTGTTGGGGGTAATTCTGCAAGCTTAAACACACTAAAGGACATATTATAAAGAGCCAGGCAATTTCATTTTGTTTGAATATATTTATGGAAATGGACCAAAAGCGTCCATAGAGGCCCATTGTCATTTTTCCCTTGAGTGTGGGCCAGTTCATGACCAAAAGCAAGCATTCAGAGAACAGAAGAGCACTTATGACCACACCGTGTGTATCAAATAAGCTGCTTTATGAACAGATGGGGGATGTTGTGTTTCAGGGTCTTAGTAAAATAGCCCTTCACACCAAATTTCTGTTCACAGTGGTGGACCTCTCAGTGCTTCATTTATGACCTTGCCCTTGATAACGAGCAGATCTCCCTCAAAGGTGAGTGCCTGTGGGACACGAAGACATCACACATCCTCATGACTTAGAAAGATGACGAGCGGTAGGGAATTATGCACCAAGAACATATAATTTGGACAAGGTGGGAAAAACTGAGTAATTCACTTGAGATAACCAGAGCTTTCCCAGAGTGGTGACTATACAGCGATGGAATCCTTGGAGAGTAAATAAAAAAATGGTTGGGCTGAGAAAGATTTGCTAAGTTGAAAAGCAAGTTACAGGAGCCAGCGCTGATAAGAAAAAAGAAATGGTCTTTAACAAAACCACTTTGATGACACAGGGCCGTCCCTTCATGGAAAGCTCAAAGGTCAAAACTGAAATGCGTCTTCTTTTCAAGGGGATACAGGGAACCAGGATAAGTCAGCGGTGAGTAGGAAGGGCCCTTCTGGTCCCCTGCAGCAGATACATATTCTGTGTTTAACTTCCTCCTGCGTCGCACGGAAAAACCACACTTCCCAGGCTCCCTCGCAGCTCGCTGTGGTCATGTGCCTGAGTGCTGGCCAACGGGATGCGGGCAAGAGTAAAATGTGTCACTTTCAGACCCGGCTCCTAAAACTTCCTGCACAATCCTCAACATCCTATCTCTCGCCCTGGACTCTGACTGCAGAGCCATTAGATTGAAGGATCCTGAGTCAATGGACGATCACAAGCTATATCAGAACATGAGTAAGAAAGAAACCTTTATCATACACCAAGCCACTGAGATTTGAGACTGTCACATAAGTCAGGTTATCTTAATATATTATAATCATGCTTCCTTGTTAGCATTTGCCTTTTCAAGTATCATGCTATTGCCTGAGTTATCTCTCATCTCATTCTCTAGCAGAGTGATTTCAGAGCCCTGCAAGAGCAATGACAAAAAAATTGATTTCTTTTCAGGTCAGTAGAACACAGGTTATCCATGGGGCAAAAAATGACTGGCACCATTCTCTGAGATGTCAGAGGGAACAAACCACCCTTCTGTTTCCTATAAGTTAACTCAAAAAAAAATTTTTTTTTATTTTTAGCTTTTTATTTTGAGGAATTTCAAATCATCACATAAGAAGTAACAACAGGGGCACCTGGGTGGCTCAGTTGGTTAAGCAACTGCCTTCGGCTCAGGTCATGATCCCGGGGTCCTGGGATCGAGTCCCACATCGGGCTCCCTGCTCAGCGGGGAGTCTGCTTCTCCCTCTGACCCTCTCCCCTCTCATGCTGTTTCTCTGTCTCTCTCTCTTTCTCTCAAATAAATAAATAAATAAAATCTTTAAAAAAAAAAAGTAACAACAGAATAATGAATCTTCATGTATCCATCACTTAACTCCAAGTATATGGATACACAGATATAGATCTATATACCCACATATACGTATACACACACACACACAGATAATAGAAAGTATGTACGCATACATATTTGAGGTCTACTACCTGTTCATCTAATCACTGAGCTGTTGGGCTGAGCACCGCGGGCAAGACTCAAAGGGGAATAATGCTCTGAGTATGTAGTAGAAAGAACAGAGTGTGAACCTCAAACTCCATAAATCACATTGCTCTGAGGGCTACAGTGTGGATTAAAATAATCTAGTAGCTCGGAGTTGGTAACATAGTTATATTCTTCCCCCTCCCATTTTCTGAAGTTTTCCTTTAAGGGAGAGGTTTACTGCGTCCTTCCTAGTAAAAATGTAGCTACCCCTGGGAGGGCCAGCGCACCGAGTCTTTTCTCAGCCATTCACCATTTGTATGTATGAATTTTATCTTTCCTGAAGTTCTTTCCCCAAAGCAAGACTTGAAAAGGTGGAGAGAAAAATAAGGAGCAAAGCGAGGGGCCTTGAGGCAACATGGAAATTCTGAGGGAAGAAGAGAAAACAGTAGAGTCGCCACAAACGCAATGCAAGACAAATTTCCATGTTTGTTTAAGGTGGGGACCCCCATTTTTCCTTCATTGAAACTGATCCCTCACTCCCAAGTCTATTCTCTTGGTTAACAAAGCACCATTTGATCTTTTCACTCTAGAAACGGGACTGGGAATGGGAGAAAAGAATAGTAGAAGAGAGAGAGTTTAGAAGTAGCCGCATTCCTCCTCAAAAGATGGGGATTATCAGGCCCAATATCCATGCCCCAACTTAAAAATTAAAGTGCTTTCAAATAACACAGTAAAGAAATTATTCTGAAGAGAGAAGCCTGAGACCCTGCCTTATAAGTTTTGAGAGCAAGACCAATCAGATGCCCCTTCTGGAACCCTATGCACACCTGAACCCACTGTGGTTGGCTCTAGGCTGTGCTCTCCGGTCACACAAGAAAATGGGAGTGGAGGCTCAATCCCAGGGGAGGTGAGTGCTGCTAGAGCAGGAAGCTCAACTAACAAAAGATGAGTCTCTCCTTCCACTGCCTTCCCCACCCTGGAGAGGCCCTTGGCCCTACAGCGTTCCAGCCACCACCACCAGGAATGGACGCCATTTTGGTGACAACTGATTTAATTTGTACTCCTCTAACCATCTCAAACATTTAGCTCTGTTCTGCATTAATTCAGTCTGAGCAGAAAACAATTCCAAAGTAAATCCTAGCAGTGGGGGGAACGTCTTGAAAGGGCTGACAGGCTCAGCATAATGAACACCCATCCAGAGTTCTGTTTAACAGTACTCCACTCTCTTTACAGATTATAAAAAGGAAATATTTAACTAATGGAAGGCTACTCACACACCGGATAATGTATGCAGCCTCTGTCCAAATCTTAATCATTCAACATAACTGATCCAATAGCTTTGGTCTCTAGGCTCTCCCAGATTTAGAATTTTTTTTTCTTTTAAAGTTCACTGCAGAAAATGCTTTCATGCTTGTCTCCACTTATGTTTCCCTGGCTGATCACTTGGCCTCAGAAAACTTTGTGTTTCATGTGGTAGAGGCCGAGAGATACATTCTGATGAAGTATTAAACTATCAACCTGAAGAGACGATGAGATGGTTTGGGGGAAACCACAGTTTCATTTCACAAGCATGAGAGCACAGGGCTGGCTACCTCAGTGATGGGGCCTCCCAAGGTTCTGTTTTTGTATTAACTGGATTTGCATTTGTATCAGCTAAGTGTGGGATTCTTTCTAACTTTCAAAACATTATCCCTATTTGATAGTAAAGGTCCTTTGCATTGGCCCAAGGTAGATTCCCAGCCTCCCTTCCCTCTCCCGCCTAGTGTTGGACCATCTAACTACTTGGGAATAGTTTCTTTCCCCGGGCTCTTTTCACACCACTGTGTCAGCCCATATTGTGGTCCTTCCCTTGAATGGCCTCCTTCCCTTTCTCTGCAAGAATTGCTGTCTTCTTTCAAGATGCAATCACCTCCTTCAAGAAGCCTGCCCAGACTCTACACATAGTTGGAAGCTTCTTCCCGTTTTCACGTGAAAACAATTTGCATAGACCTCTTACAAAGCCCTTGTTCCTAATTATTTACACATCACCTCTAGAAGACTGTAAGCTCCTCAAGGAAATGTCTCATTTATTTCTGTAACCCCCAGCTTCCAGGACAGGGCATGGCACATGGCTTGTACTAAGTGACCAAATAAATGAATGAACATGTTTCGATTGGGTGGATACATCAGTGCATACACAGACAAACTATATACCTTGGCCTTTCCAGGACCAGCCTGGTAAACACTGATAGCCCAGCGACATGGAACCCTTTTCAAAAGTCTCAAAAGTGTCCCTACTTAAATAATAAATTAATTATACCATCACCCCAAGTTTGGAGTATGGTATAATGACTCATGCCCCATTGCTCCTGCCTGCCCAGAGCCAGTCATCTTATTTTCCAATTTCTCAACAACGTTGCAAATTAACTGTATTTTTTTTTAATTCTTCAAAATTCTCCCTCAAGAGGATTAGTCATTCTCCCTACTCAAGTCCAGTATCTATGGCCCAAGAAAATAAAATGAAATACTGTGCGGTAAAGTAAGAACACACAGGTCTCATTCCATTTTCTCACCAAATTCCTATCCACACCAACGTCCTCTATGAGTGATGACACCTATTTAACCAGCCCATCTCCCCCCTGGATGAGGCTGCCCCCAGTTTGAGCATGTGGGAAACCCAGCCTCCCCACCCAGGCCCTGTACTTGCCAGCCACACATCCACTGCCCAGGGTTGTAACATCCATTGTCTTACTGATAGTCTAGAAGCTCCAACTCAGTAATTATGGTAAAAACTAATAAATCTGCATGGGAAGAAAAATAAACATCTCTTTTCCACATCATTCTCCCCAGAGCTTGAAGAAAACACTTCTGAAAGATCAAAGAGAATCAGAGTACCTTTTTTTGGAAAAATAAATGTGTTTGGTCTTTCACTCCACACACTCAGATTCTGTCTGGACTCAAAGATGTCAACACGACCAAAGGCAATCAAGAAATATTCCAAAGGTCACAAAATACGTCTCTAATAAATTGCCAAACTAATCTTACACTGGTGCGGTCTGAATAAACAAGAAAAACACACTCTAAAATCTATATGTGAACAAACCTCAGAAGGTTTGAAACACATTCCCCTAATCAGCTTGTTCATGCAAAGATTTACATGATTCTTTCTAATTTTAAAAACATTATTTCGGGGCATGAAATTAGAGAAAAACCACAAAACAAATACAAACTAAAAGGAACATTAACCGTCATGTAGTTAATGATTTTGCTGAATGAGGATGAAGCCTCCAAATACTTAACCTCTTAGGATTCCTCTCATTATCTATTGTTTTTCATTAATCCTGGAATCGCAGGGCAAAGAAACAGAAACCACGATTTGCTTTGAAACATTTGCCCAAATCTGCTACGAATTTATTTTCAGGACAAAGTTCATGAAAGGCCAGCTCTCCAGGTAAAATGGATTAAATGCCTTCTAAAGGGAAATAAAATTAAACCACTACCAAATGGAAGGCTTCAAAACTCTGTTTTGGGATGTGAAATTCGATTTGACAGATGCCTTATAGACTGTGGTCGATGCCCCATCTGATGAGAATTTCTGCAGTTTTGCATTTACCTGGACTAAAGGGTTTGTAATTTATGGTGACATATATATGTCTACAGCATGTTGAACATGTATATACACAGATAAATATGCCAGTTATCTCTTTCTTATGTAAAATCATTGGGGAAAAAAATCTTGCGATTTAGTTGTATTTTTTTTTTTTAAATCATTGAGCTTGCATTAACTATTTGACAGACTGATGCCTCATGGGATCGGACTTGGAAGCTACACTCTCTCTGATCTTTACCAGATGTTTCGCTGGTGGTGTTTCAGCCTCAAGAGACAAAGAGGATATTAATGTTAATTTTATTTATTTAATCACATCAGGCAGATTTGATAAAAGGGAAAATTCAATATTTTGGTAATTTACCAACTCTTCAGAAATATCCCTGGTAGCAAAAATGTTTTGAAGATCATTTTATATTAAAAGCAGAAAGGCTGCATTGTATTCGGAAGACAGAACACTCTCGGTTACCTTTAAAAATGGGAACAACGTGACAGATTTGTCAGTTCCACTTTTAACTCAGGGAGGTGAGGAGGTGGCGATGAAATACACTGCTCAGCACAGCCTCATCCCAACCTTTAACCGACTGTTAATTGTAGAGAAAGAGTACTCAGAATATGAAATGGACACTCAGTTGAAAGCCTTCTGCCACTACCACAGTCCCTCTATTATCTTCTTATTTCTTGTCTCTGAATTTTATTCCAAGGGAACACGAAATTACCCTAATCATTGTCAGGACATTGGAGATAATGAAGATGTACTCACCACAAAACCCTGCCTCCCCACACCTTAACTGCAATGACAGAGCAGCCTTTCACTTACTTAGAGTTCAATGTCAGAACACGGAAGCTTTTAGAAAGCGCTGGTTCTCACCCTCGGCTTCACACTAGAAGCGCCAGGAAGCCGCCCCCCAGACCAGTTACGTCACAGACTCGGGGTGGGACGCAGGTATGTGTCCTTTATAAAGCTTTTCAGGCAATCCCAATGTCAGCCAAGGTTGAGAACCGCGGCCTTGTATGCGCGGAGTAGGCAACAGCCCAACAACTTACTAGTTTAAGAAAAATCACTTAATTTCTCTCGGGTTTGTTCTCTCTCTCTCTCAAAAAAAAAAAAAAAAAAAAAAAGATATGTATTAGAGGGAGGTAGAGTGTTATACTCATTGATTTTCTTTTATTTTTAGAGAAGAATCTATACTTACAGTTATAAATAAAATATGTCAAACAGGCAGCACTGCACAGAAGACATTTTAAGTTACCTCTGACATCTCCATTACTACCACCAGCTAAAAAGAAATTAATATTTTGCCATATTTATTTCAATGCTCTCACGCCTGGAAAAAAGGCAAAATACCCATCCCATTTCTTCTTACTTCTTTCCTCTCTAGGAGAATCTACTATTCAAAGGTTATTGATTATCCTGCCCACAGTAATTATGTATCTGCCACAACTACATAGTACTGCTTAGTGTGTGTGTGTCTAAATGCATATAAACTGTATTACACTGTATATATCCTTCTTGCATTTAATTTTTTCATTCAACATTGTTTTTTGAGATGTAGCCACATTGATATCTATATATCTATCCATCCATCTATCCATCTAGAGATATACAGATTTATACCTAGTTCATTAATTTTAAACTCCTTTATATTATTTCATTAAGAATAAACCACAGTTTATCAATTTACCTCATCTATGGACAGTTAGATTATTTACTTTTTTTTTTAGAAACAGAGGTACAATAAACATCTTTTTGCACGTGGCCCTGCTACTATATACAAGAGTTTCCCTAGCGTAGACACGTAGACATGATTTTGTTGGATACGCTCATTTTCATCTTTACTAGATGTTCCCAAATTTTTTTCCAAAGTGGTTACACCAATTTACTCTCACCAGCAATGTTAAACCATTCCTCATTCTCTATATCCTCACCAATACTTGACATTATGAGAATTTATTAATTGTTGCCAATTTGAAGGTTGTGAAGTGGTAACCAACAGTTATACTTCGATAATATTTTCCTAAGTTCTCTTCTGGCCATATAATTGTGGTTACCCCATCAATGCCAAGTCTTATCAAAATAACAAAATAAAGGATGTGATTTAAAAAAAACTTCTTCCACAGTTTACAATGAATTTACTTTTCCTCAAGAAATGTCTTACATGGCTAACGCTGGCCCATGAACCCATAAATCAGGCCATAAAAGAGGAATGGGGACATGGCCCCAGCTCTGTATTTATTTTCTTGTATTCCATAATCCAATGTTACTTAAAAAGCAGACTGCCCAATCTTCTAGCCAAAGCAAATACTCTGGATTTTGCCAGGCAAAATGCCTGTGGAGAAATGAGTCAATTCATACAAAATTCAAAGCTGTCTTTGGTCAGTGACATTTTCGTGAAAATCTGTGGGTGGGTAAAAGTCTTGCAAAATTCCTATTTGCTATTGGATAAAATTCATCCAGGAAAAATAAGCAAAATATAAGTGGCGACCCGCATTCCCCCTAATTCCCTTATTAACACTCCCTAGCCTCCCAACAAAACTGCTTTCTATTGTGCGTGTTTCTGATGCTGGCAACGGAAGCCTCTCCCTCTGCTCCCTCTGCTCCCATCAGATAGGCTTTCTCATGAGAAGTACTGGCAGACACAGTGGGCCTGATCTCATTCAGAACACACCTTCTGGGAATGCTACCCGGGCGTTACACACTCTTCAACTTGATGGCAAAAGAGACCTATGGTAAAAACATTCTCTGTGTGCGCTCTATTGGAACCATTACTATGGATACTGCTAAGGATGGTTAGTGTACAGCAATAATTTGGGGTTATACTTTATGCTGTCCTTTTAGGACGGTGGAACAGGAGTCTGAGAAACAAAATCCGAGGCTCCATGACTTGTACTGACTTGGGTATTTGAGCCCTTATCATCTCAGAAAAATGTTACAGAATTCAGCATAGTTACACCCAAAAGTTTTGGTTAATTCTGAGATTCATCAGTGTTGGGGTTGGGTCTAAGCTCAGGAAGGTCTAAACAGAATGATTCGGCGTCTCGAAATTGGTTTAGTTAGTAGACAGCAGTGAGTGGACTCGGGTATTTTTAACGGAATACTGCCGTACCCCAGTTTCTGATTTAACTGCGGTCCATCTATCTGCCTGCCGAGGCCTTTACTTCTCCAGGCCCTTGCCACTGGCTGGGAATATCTCTGTCATCAGGGCCAGGCCTGGAAAGAGAGCAGCTGGTTTGGCTCTCCGCAGAAGAATAAGAATGAGATGTACAGAAGGGTGGAGTTGTTTGGGTGGGAAAGAGAAAAGAAACCATTCTCTTCTTCCAGTAAGTTAACCAAATAATGAGCTAGCAGTCCTCCCCCAGTTCTGACACCTAGAATCCGGAGAGATCCGAATCGCAGCGGGTGAGGCTGGGTGAGGCTGGGTGAGGCTGAGGAGGCAGAGGCGCACATTGTGAGAAGGCGCTCTCCCTGCAGGAGGCGGGACGGGGCGCTGCGGGAGCACACCGGCGCTCGTCTTTTACTGCAAGTAGGCTGTCGCTGAGCGGCCCTGTCACACGTCCTTCTTCCACCAGGACTTCCAGAAGCACAGTGTGCTGCTGTAGCCATGGTCACCAAACACAATTGGGTCATCACATGTTTCTTGGGTCAATAAGCTAAGTGAGTGAAAATGGTGGCTAACTCTAACGACGGCTCACAGAAAATTAATAGCATTGAAACATACGTGAAACAAGAGCGGACTGGGTCCTATAATTTAAACTGCCCCGAGCCTCTGCAGCGTGCGACACAGCCACAGAAACCCAAAGATCACTTCATGCCTCCAAAAGATGAATGCGGTCATTTTACTTGGCAAAGATCTTGAGCTTTGAATCAACTACCATCAGATTTCAAAGCAGCGGGAGATGAAATATTTCAGTTCTAACAATTCTTTGTGTTTGGATTCCAAGAGTGTAAAGATTGGTTTTGCAAAAAGCAGAAAATGTGTCTTTTCAGATGTGCACCCACGTCAAGTACAATGCCTTCTCTCCATGGACTACAGCTTGGGAGGAATGCTAAACTTCCACAGCAAAATTATGTGCCGCCACTTAGCTCTAACCCTACAAATCAAGCAGATGCCATGTGGCAACAGAACAGTTTTAGAAGACATAATGCTCCCACCATGTAGGTTTTATATGAAAATGGGTATCTTCCTGCAAAAAACATACAGTCCCAAGACTAGAACTGCAGCATTAGTCAGCTCCTAAGAAACCCTGTTTTTTATAAATATATTTGCACTATAACATGTACCATTTAATGCTTTGTGGGTCTAGATTTGATATGCTGTTATATCCAGCAATCTGAATTTTACAGGTTCCATCGAGAAGTGGGAAGGAGGCAAACTAGGAAAGAAAGAAACCACCTCCCATACCCATCCGGAATAATACAATGAAAAGCCAAGCAGAGGCCTGCAAATATTCACCTCTCAGCTTATTCTTTCACTGAAATAGTTCTATTTTTAATAGTCATCCTGCACTTTAGCAAAAGTCAACTTTACAAAGTTATATGCCATTGCAAAGTCTGGGAAGAGTGGGAAAATGGGGAAATCCTATTGCACAAAAATTAATTTTGCAATGCAAAAAATATGTTTTGGATAATTCAGGCCTTTATGTTTATTTCAGTAAAGCCAAATCCAGCAAACTATTTTCAGCCAGGATTAGTCAGAACTAAGAGGTTGGACTGTTTTCCCTCAGAGACTGAACGTCTTTCCTGCCTGCAATAGGCCAGTGTGTTCCAAACAGACTAAATGGAATTGCCTTCAATTGCTTGTCTCTTTCTGGCATTTTTAATGCAGAACCCTACTGACAAGAGGAAGGTTTTGCCACCTGAAATGTAATTATTCTCTTCAGTCATATAACATGGCATCCTCACAATGTATCAGCTTCTGGTTTTCCTTACGAAAAATCACAACATGGGGCACAAGGTAATGGCAAGAAATGCAATTTCATTCCACCAGAAATTCTGAAAACTCTTTCAGAAATACCTACTGGATAGTGAAAAAGTGTTTCCAATACCGGCATTACAGCTACCAACCTATTTGGTCTGCTTTTACATAAATCAGACAACTTGGCCAATCTACAATCAAACATAAACACAGCCCAGATTCTTTATCATCAAGACATACAGAGTAAGAAAGGACTCTGGCCGGGGGACCACCGTCTGAATAAGTCCCTTTTCAAAATGATTTATATGTTCCACACATTCAGTGATCTGTGGCATATTCAATATCCAGGGAGTACCTACAATTCTCAGATTTTAACTCTGAAAGAAATATTCCTGTCCATCTAAAGTAATATAAAACACATGCTCTTCTTCTTCCCAGAGTTAAGCGAGCTATAGGAGATTGTGCAAAGCTGCCCTGTGGTCCCAAGGGTGATGTCCTGCTTGTAAACCCTGAGGGTTTCTGTTAGGTGTGAAATGATTGCAAAATCATTTAAGAGTCCTATTATTCAAAAATAGCAAATTTTGCCAAGAATCATAGACAAGTTCCAGGATCGATGTTGTGAAAAGGGGAGGCAGGGGAGAAAGAGGCACCAGGGCCACTTCCTTCAACACCCAAGGCACAGTCCCCTCTTGGTTCATTCTCCTTATACTTTTCCACAAAATTTTCTCTCAAGATTCCATGAGATCCTGTGAGATCCTGCTCCCGTGGTATCCCCTGGGTGTTTTTCTGCTGGCTATAAATCATTAACTAGGCTCACAGCCCCCGAGTGTGCGGTGCACAGGCGTGTGGGTGTATGCAGCAACATTTTTACTGGGCAAGTTGCTAAGTGTGCGTTCCTTTCCAAATATCAGAACAGCCCCTCCTCCAACCCCAATACTCGCCCAGTTATTGGAGGGAAGGAAAAATCCCTGAATATTTGCTTTGGAAAAAAGCTAGCTCTTGCTGGGAGTTACAGCGTGTGTTTCCCTGCCCTGCGCATTTCAGCAACTTCAAGTTGGTACCTGGCAGGCATGGATTTCCCAAGATTCTGGACAGTGTGGCAGATCAACCTCCCCTGATGGTGTGGATCACGTACATTTGCAGAAGAGAATCTAGAAGCGGAGCGGGACCCCTGCTGCCAATAATTAAAGAAATCTTTCCTGTCCTCAGGCTAAAGAGAAGTCAAATTTCATGGATACCTAGACCCCCATGGGTCCGAATCTCATAAAAGAAGAAAATGTCCCTGATCTGTGGCCAAGTGTGGAAGACGCCACGCACCTCTGACGAAAGCCTGAGAACCTCAGCAGGACACTCACCGTGCACTTGTTGGGCTTCTCCCCGGAGTGGACTCGCATGTGGATGAGCAGTTTATACCGCGCGTTGAACGGCTTGTACCTCCGAGGACAGCCGGCCCAGAAGCAAGTGAAGTCTTCCCCTTTGCGCTGGTCTATGTGAACCTTCTCGATGTGCCGCACAAGTTCCTCCTGCTGGTCATACAGGGCGCTGCAGTCGATCCAGCGACAGCAGTGTTTGCCCCCAACGTCCTCCATCTCCCCGTCCTCCTCCAGGGCCTCCTGGGGAAGGGCCAGCGGCTGGGCACGGGCCACTAGCTCCTGGTGGTGCAGATGGGGGTGGGAGTGGTAGGGGGGCGGGGGGCCCTGGGGGGGTGGCGGCAGAGGGGGCAGAGGGGGCGCAGGGGGCAGGTCCAGGGCACCGCCCGGGAAATCATCGAGGCGCTCCGTCTTCAGCAGGCCGCCCGGCTGGCCGTCGTGGCTGGGCAGGCCATGCTGCACCACCATGTTGTGGACCAGCCCTGGCTGGAGGCCTCCGTGCTCCAGCTGCTGCATGCGCTCACACTCCAGCACGCCGCCCTCGCCGTAGGCCGGGAGCACCAGGCCACTGCTGGCCACCCGCACGCCCTTCTGGCTGCCCGGCACTGAGCACGGCTGGGGAATGCAGCTGCCACGCACCCCCAGGAAATGCCCGTAGACCTCGGGCTGCGGGGACATGGTGGCCGGGGAAGCCCTTGACCCGTTGATGTAGGCGACCAGTGAGGTGGGCGAGGTGCGGATGATGGTATTGAAGTCTATCCCAATGCCATCAGACAGCGGGGACAAGGACAGCGCTCTCTTCTTGGCGCGGGCTGAGTGGGACCTGGCCGATGAGTGCCGGGGACTGGGGTAAGGAGAGTGGCTGTTTTCCATGCTGAAAAGGTAGGACGGCAGTGAGTTAGAGACGCTATTGCTGGACACGGCTGTCCCGGGAGGAAGGCTAAGGAGGTCCCCTAGATCAGTGCCGTTCTGGGAGCTGTGGCTGGAGGAGAGTGACGGGAGAGCCCTGTAGCCATGAGACCACTCTTGTTTCACGCTCAAGGCTGACTGACTCTCTGTGAGACTCAAAGTCGTGGACGCCAAAGACTCGCGAGAAATAAGGGACCTGGAACGGCAGCCAGAAGGAGGAAAAAAAAAAAAAAGAAAGAAAGAAAAAAAAGACAAACATTTTAGCAGGATATGGATTGCTTAAGAGCTAAAAGAACACTGCATTGACAATCCCTTAAGTATTTCCCCTAATTACATTCTCGGCTAAACACACATTCTTTGGCTAAGATAAAACCCAAGGCTTTTAGTTCCAGGTAAATAACATTTTACCAAGAAGGACAATAGAGGCTAATGCTCAGTGGAATAATAAAACAAAAGATCTATTGTTATAAATAATCTTAATACTTTAATGATAATAAATAGTCCTTACTTTATTTTTAAATATCTTTTTTAATGTCGGGGGGAAAAAAAAATCAGAGACCAGGGAATAATTATTGATGCCCGTCATGGCAAAGCAGATAAGCAAGTATTTAGTAAGCATTTACTGTGTACAGCATACTACAAATAGGCACCGCAGGGAATACAAGTCTAATCAGAGCCTCAGCCTTTGAGCAAACTCTGTTCGGTTAAGTAAAACGCAAACCAATGCTTAATTTGAAAAAGAGTATATCCTCAAAGTCAAAGGGTCATCCAGGGGACCCACTAATAAATTCACAACTTCATTTCACTGATGATAAGGAATTCTAAAGATTTCTTTAAAAGACAGTAACTCAGTCAGTACTCTAAGTCACAGCATCCAATCACCCCAGGAAATGAAAAAATACATACAAAATACAGCTACGATATCGGAGGGAATGACAGCCTGGGATCAATTCCTATGTGGCATAATGCATTTGGGCCTGGCAGGGTTGAATTACACTTGCTACTCTGGGGTTTTCCACAAGTTCCTGTCCTGAATCAGAGCAGCGTTAGATCAAGGAGAGATCTTTCCCTTTCTTTCCCAAGAAGAGATCTTTCGTTCACTTTTGCAGCGATTCATCTCCCGTTCTTCGTGCCCTTGACAAAGCATGTGTCATGTGTCACAAGATTTACCTGCATATCAAAAGGGCTTGTGATGTAGTCTGGCCACTTTAAAATTTGTCTTGCTTTACTATGACATCACTGTCTTAAAAATCACTGAAAGGAAAAGCTACAGCCCTCGGATGTAAACCTGTCACAAAGAGGCTAGCTATCACTCACTACATTTCCCAACTCAGACGTGGTGTGGATCAGAAAAACCCAGTTTACTCATATGTACCTGCACTGGCTTTTCTACAGAGATCTTTTCTTCTGACCAAAAAAAAAAAATTAACCAAAACAAAATATTAAACAGAATGTCTATCTTGCCAGGAATGAACCCATTTACTCCTTCCAGCTGTTATTCAGCAGCCTGTTGCAAAGGAACGGAGGGAAAAGAGAAGCATTCTCGTCCCATCTGTTCCTCCTACTCCTTCTCACAAGATGGAAGCCAGGAATACTGTTTCCTACAAGCATGAGCTGGCAGCAAGAAAACATCTCGACTCTCAAATGCACAGTATAAGGTGATGGATAACACCGTTATCGATGCGATGTTTCCACCGAGTGAAGTAATGTTTACCAATGACAAACACAGCAGGAGTTTACGTCCAGTTGCCCCTGACACAGGTTTCTTTCGCCGTCCCCATTCCTATACTAGGGCTGAAGTCCTTTTGCAAGCCCCAAAGCGGTTTCTGAACCATCTGTTTTTTAATTCCCCGTGGACACTTTCAATTATTTTCCCAGCACACCCGTGGCAGGCAGCGCTCCCTGCAGAGCTCAGCTGAAGGCTCCTGGTGACTGGATGTCAAGGGCCTTTTGGTCCCTTCCCCAGGGAGATTCAGGAATTGCTTTCTGACCCAAGCCAAATCAGTAGTCGTGTCATATACGAGGCAGACAACTGACTTTGCTTTATACCCTGAGGTTGAGACGGTTTATAGAACATTCTCAAATGGTACATTTGCCTGGTCACTGTCATACGGCAGCATTTCGGGTTTTTAAGTGGTGAATATCAGGCAGAAAGTATTCGACCCACCTGCATATACTTTGCATGTGAAATTATATTATTTAGTTTGAGGGCAGCCTACAGTGTGACACGTTCATCTGTTCTATCGTCAAGAGTTACTTCTTATTTTTCCCCAATTACACCTAACTATGGCTTGATTTAAATCTCATCCTAACCCCATGCAGACACGTCCCCTAACTCCTCAGACATCTGTTTTCTAAGACAGTTACCATATACTTTCAGAAATCAAATTCTATCTTCTCTTCACAATGGTAATAACAGGAACAGAGAACTCTCTCTTCTATCTCAAACACCTAATACAAACACAACTTCCAACAAATGGCCTCTGCCTAGCCGCCAATCTCCCTTGTGTGCAATTACCCAGATCTTTCCATCTTTCAAAGTTCTAATCCATGAAACCTCCCCCAAATACACCAGCTCTCAGAAGAGTCCTCTTTCCGAAGCAGGTGTGTACTGTCTATCCTGTGCCTTCAATGTAGCCCACTGCTGGCGTCTGTGGGTGTGACCTTCCTCAGGGAAATTCAAAGCCCTTCAACGAAGGGATCATTTTTAGCTCCCTGGTACCCACCAGAGTATGAGAATATAGTAAGTTTTCAAAAAATTGTTGATTAAGTAAAGGTGAATAACCAATAGAATGATAAATAGCCAACATTTATAGCTTACAAAGCATTTTCTGTACCCATGATCACATCTGATACAGCCTTTGAGGTGAGTAAACTGGATTTCTAAAACACCCTCTATCTTCCAGAGAACAGAACTGAGGTTCTGTGAGCTCCTCCCACTGCCACCACCACACACACTGGCTTTTCTACAGAGATAAAGATGAAGCAGCCCTGGATGGGCAGTCACCTCGCTAGATCCCACAGATCCTCTGCTGTTCTCCCCGGTATCATACCCCAAATGTGGTCCGTACAGTTCCGCCTGATCAACAGGCCTGCTATAACAGGCTTGAAGTCACACAAGCTGTGCTTAGAACCCACATTTTCTGTCCTCCTTCTGCGACCATGTGCTCAATGACTGAAAAATTCCCAAGGATTCTCTCCTATAGCCCCTGAGGCTGCGCACTCCAGGCCTCTGGGAAAGAGACGGACAAACAGACAAGACCGTCTCCATTTCCATATATTCATCTGCTCCCAAAGACATTATTTCTAGTGAGTGGTTAATTTGGAGCTATAGGAAAGGAAAGAGATACAGCTCAAACAAAATACAACCAGTATGAAAACTCCGACACCGTCAGTGAAACAGGTTAAGGGGACTGGTGAGGCAAGAGCTAAGTGACTCTCGCGGTGCCGTAAGGGGCAGGATGACCAAGCTGGATTGGTTGCTTCAACACCAAGTTCAAAAGAAATACTAACTTACAGATCACATGGAATTCCTCAAACTGATCCTCAAGAGAATATATATTATCTATGTCACAGAAAAGACTAGTCTTAGTCTATCTGTAAGTTCTCGTCTCTGTGCGTGGGCAAATCCCCGAGAGGTAGCACTGCATCTGAAGACAGTATGGCTTTGTAAACCGTTAGAACTTAACAGAGTCCACAGTCCATTCTCAGCCACCTTGGCCTCCTCTGAGCTTTGTGGACATACTCCAACCCAAAAGGAAACCCTAAGAAATTCCACCACCAGAAATCACCTCCAAGAATGTGTGGTTTAGGAGAGAAAAATGTGGTGCCTTTTGAGATCCAGAATGACATTATTAGATTGATGGCTGCACTTTGTAAATGACAAGCTAAGTGACACTAGGCAAAGCATTTAGACTTTGTGTGTCTTGGGTCCATCATCTATAAAACTGAGGTAACACCTACAGATGGTTTATGAATATTCAATCATAAAATGCACGATCACAATGTATATGAAAGCACCAGGAAAGCCGAACATATACAAAGCCCACACCAGTCGTGTCCAATCTCTTCTGTTGCCCAGCTTTTGCTGTATGGGTACATGAAGCTACTGTATGAGGTTATCGTATCAGTGTACTTGTCATTTTAAGGTAAATACATAGGGTGGCCTCTGTATTACAGAGCTTTGGCAATGCCTAGATCAAGAATGGTTTCTGCATCTTCAAGAAGGTAAGGTGTAGTCTGCATTTATTATTAAGTGGGGCTCGTCAGAAATGGCTGGGAAGTTAATAAAGGCAAATATACAGCATTAGGGCATGTTGTGCGTCACTGCATTAAACCGAACCCAACGAAGCTACAGAAGAGTGCTTTCCCAAAATGAGCACTCCAGAAGACAAACAGTCAAAGGAAGTCGAAAGAAGAAATGCAAACAGTGAATCTATGGAGACTACTCAATATTATTAATAATTAGGAACATTCAAATTAAGATAAAATAACAATTTGCACATCAAATTGGCAAAAGGTATCAGAATAAAAATACCTAGTATTTAGTAAGAAAACAGGAACTGTCAGACTGCTGGCGAGTGTATCAATGGGCAGAACTTTGCTGCAGTGCAATTTTGGAATCTAGAGCAAAAGCCTCAAAACCGTACATCTCCTTTAACTCAGCAAATTTTACTTCTAAGAATTTATTCTCATAACCAGAGATATGCAACAGCAGATTTACAGAACTGATCTGATAAAGCATTACTTATAATACTGAAACAAAGGGAACCAGCTGAATGAATGCCCAGTAATAAAAGACTGATAAAAATTACAGGTTGGTTTTTTTTTTTAATAAAATGGAATCTTGGGCAGGAAGAAGCCATTATACGATGCTGAAGAAGATTTTTACTACAAAGAAAGTGTTTCTATTAGTTAAAAAAAAAAAAGGTAATTATAAGACCATGTAGGTAATTATAGATCAATCTGGTGGAAAGGAAAACCTGTGGTTATCGTGAATGCATCTGCATGTAACGAGAAGGGAATGTATCAAAATTGCTCCCATGGTTGCCTGTGGGTGACAGGGTTCAGGACGACTATCATTCACTACCTCCTGCTTTTCCACACTTTCCGTATTTTCTACAATGAATAACAATTACATAGATAATCAGGAAAAAACAATAAACTTTACAGCTTTCTAGAGGACAGCCATCACTCACTGCAAACAGCGCATGCCCCCTCCCCACCCGCTTCCCTCTGGCATGTGTCCAATGGATAACACACAGAGATGATTCTCTCTCCATCTTCTCTTTATCTTTAGACAGCAAAATGCCCTCAGGTTGAACTCTTGCCTCCTATCCTTTGTTTCCTCTGAAGGAACACACAACCCAATTTAAGGATCACAATAAATGCAACCTTCCCAGATTGCTAAAAGTAATTTCCGTACTTCACCAAGCCACCCGACCTCCCAACTCCTGTTTCTTTGTTCATCCTGCCAAAGAATGATTTCCATAGAAGGACTCACAGAATACACAGTCAAAAACACATGTCAATGCATCTTTAAGATGCTGTCCTTTAAGGATATAAAATTATGCTAAGGAATCAAATATGCCAGAAAACACTGAGATAATGACCCTTCTCTGGCCGACCCATGAAAGGGACTGCATAAGGTACGAGGCTGGAGCAGCGCATGCCCTGTCTACCGCCACTTTCTCCATTAATTATGACTCTCTGCCTTCAAGGCATGGGCTGGACTTGCCAGAGACAGGAAGCTGAAGGCTTTCCAATGACACCTACTCCCCGAGTACAGTTAATTTTACATGCGACACTCAGCAAGTCTGAGGAGTCCCTCAAGGCATAATCATCAATGGCAAAATGACAGCAGCAGCTTCCCATCACAAAAATTCTCAGGTGCAAAACAAGTTTCCATCTCATGAAAAAACTGGCATAAAAAAAAAGGATCCAGGAACTATGATTTCTGAGTCTCAGGTAGTGGCTGGGAGGACAGGGCAGAGATACAAGAGGGAAAAGGATACAGGAGGAAGAGGAGGAAGGATGGGAGAAGACACGGGACCCCACAACTGTGAGACACCTCAGTAGATTCCATCCTCCGAGAAGAGGAAGCAGAGGGCCCATATAGTCCAATTCCTTTGCAAAATCACAGCTACAGCAGAGCCAGGACTAAGAGGTTAAAAACTCTGGATGGTGTTTCTCCAAGAAGGCTACTTATTAGGAGACAAAATAATTCATTTCAAATATGGAGATGGACCTTACACATTGCACAGTATTTTGGTTTTATGTCCCCTATAGTATCAACCTTGAGAGATATAAAAATGTATCTGAAGGGGTGATTTCCCTTTCCTATTCAATTCTCTCCCATACAGAATGACGCACAGCATTCACTGGACCCCCTTATTCTGGCACCTAATCAGACATTATGTTGAAATGCTATGTAATTCATGCATGAAAGTGTGTCTTCCCAGACACATCATAAAGTCTCGAAATTCATGACTTCTCTTTACTTTTTCTACCATCTCCCTAAACGTCAACTATTATATTATACAGACAGTAGGTACTTAATAGATATTCGGGTGGATGGACGGACAGACAAAACAGATGGTAAAGCAGCCTGGGGACACTGCAACACATACCCTGGAAAACAAGCTGGTAAGAGATGTACATGGCGCATCTCAATTCTCTAGCCAGGACAGGGCCAGCCTCAC
The DNA here is from genome assembly GCF_004348235.1 of Phoca vitulina. Taxonomy (NCBI): domain Eukaryota; kingdom Metazoa; phylum Chordata; class Mammalia; order Carnivora; family Phocidae; genus Phoca; species Phoca vitulina. The sequence goes on along the minus strand of NW_022589740.1, from coordinate 5,311,173 downwards.
CAAACTGCCGCGTTTACACACTGGGCTTTTGTCACGAAGGCCCAAGAGTCTCAAAATGGACATTAACTACACTTAGAGTACAAGACAGCAGGCAGGAAACCATTCTTCCCAATTAAGAGGATATTACGACACATACTTCGTTTTTATACACATTCCCCTACAAAGCTCAAATTGAAAGAGTTGCTGGAGTGAGTATATGTGCGTACGTGTGTGTGGGGTGTGTGTGTGTGTGCATGTGTTCAGAAAGGGAAGGGAAAACATACGTGGGGTATGATTATACCATAAGAAGGGAGAAAAAAAAAAGTAACATGAGACCTGGTATCTGAAGGAGGTATATTCAGGTTGGCAGCATTCATTGCCCTCTGTAAGCTAGGACTGATCTGGTTGCATGCTGTAGAGACCTGGCTTGCTGGAGGTGAATTGGGTCCCAGTCGCTGAACCATCATGGGACTGCTGGTGACCACTAGATTGTTGCAGCTGCCTTTTCCAATGGACTTGCACTGAGGCCCAAAGCCAAGAGCCCCTAAAAACAAATGAATCAGGTTAGCTTTCATGTCCCTTACATCAAAAATCAGTAAATACACACATCTGCCCACTTCTATCAGGACTCCTCTTTTAAGACAGTCCTTGGATCACCTTTCTGTTCATTTTTAGTATTAGCGATAACAAAAGCTTCCTGGTATTTCCAATGAAAAAGCCATTGCTACAATAAAAACCCTTCGATAACCACCATTCATACAAAATGAGCTTACATTTTGCTCCTTCTATGTAGAAATACCCAGTTATTAAGAATCATATTTTATCATCTCCCTACCTAAAGGGTCAAAGTGGTAAGTAGATGGGATTACTTATATCTAGAAGTTTCTTCTAGAACAGCTAATATCTTGAATTGCCCAACAAGGAAAGTTGACACGGCCAAACAACACTTATTTAACTGGTTTACTTCCTTCCAGTTCTGTCCTCCCAAAAAGTCTCCTTAAAGGGCTATAGTCTGGCTTTGTCTCTCCAATCTTGATTTCTCCTCTTCATCCCAGTACATTGTTATTGGACATAGACCCAAATTAAAAAAAAAAAATCAGGATGAAAGAGCCATAAACAAAACACTCATTCTAAAAGCAGCATGGTAACCAAATTCAACATAGATTTATCATTTCATTAGTAACAATCTTCAAATGTAGTAAAATGTGGTATATACCCAAGGGAAGAAGAAAAAAAAAAGAAACCCACAAAAATCTGTGTCATTATGGAGAAATGAAAAGCATAGAAGAGAAAGTCAAACACAGCCATGACTCATTTATAAAAAAATAATAATACCGGTTGAATCATTCTAGACATTCTTTTCACATGGATGTACTTTTTCAAACATTTTTTGCAAACTACCTGGTCAAGTCTCAGTGACTGTACACTGTGTTCCCATTTCAAACAAAAATAAATATGATGTCAGATTTTAACAAATTAGACTCTAAAATTTTCTCACCAAATTCCCTATTTCTCATTGATATAGTTGGGATCAAAGTAAGTGGAAAATCATCACAGCAACTTTCCTTAGCCCTAGGGGACATAATTTCCTATTTTGTTTTTTCAGAAATTAAATCAATAATCAAAAAAATGACTTTGTCATCTTTGTAACATTCTCTTCCAAGAGCCCACAGAACTGAAGGATAAACAAGACCTTAGAGCAATCACCATGCTCTCATCAATGAAACCACATCTCAAAAATGCTGAGAGAGTTGCAGTGTTTTTAGCTGGAAGGAACCTGCTTTGTAGTCCAGCCCTCTGGGAAATCCCAGTGGTAATTCACTTGCCCAAGGCCACACAGGGATTTAATGACAGCGCAGAAATGGATTACACTATGGTGTATTTTCATGGCACCTGTGTGTTTAAGTTTAGGTACTGGGTGCTTAGTGTCTTCCTTGGATATTTGCCAAGATCATTAGCTCCAACAGAAATTTCTCTCCAATTTTTCTTTTCAGACACATAAACCAGAACCTTTCCCTTGCCCCCTCCCACTGCCACCTCTGATGCATCTTCTTGTGCCTTGAAAGACCAATCTTAGTCTCTCTGGTTTCATAACGCACAGAAGACTGTGCCTTCAGGACTCCATCAGCCACCAAAAGTACTGGGTACATTTTTACACAATGATCATAAATTTAGTATCTTTTAAATTCCAACAGGCCACACGCCATTTGCTTTTCAAACTCCCTTTTTTAACTCGGAAAGAGGCAATGTGATGGTTCGGAGCCTAGTCCAATATGCGACCCTTGAATTGCCTCCCCAGGTTCCATCACTACTAGCCACGCTATGAAAAGCAACATCAGATGTCAGGTATTCTGTTAAATTCAATATCATCTATTCATCTGTCATTTAATGGCTGATTCCTTCCCAGTAAAAAGGTACTAATAGTCTACCTTTAAAGCAAATACATATTAACAGCTAGAACAGCACAACCAAGAAATCCCACTTGATGACAAAGCATACTGATGCGTTCTTCACCGAAGCTACGGCGCCATGTATCGTAAGCCATGGTATTACTTTACGTGCCGGTAAGAACACGCACTGCCAACGAACCCAGCACGTGGTATCGAGATTGCAGAGATATTCTGATGCGGAAATAGGCACACCTTAGAATCAATAAATACAAATATGACTGCTGAAGCTTTTCACTTAACCCTTGTCTTGTTCATGCTCTCCTCCCTGCCTGGCACAGCCTTACCCTCACTTGTCTACCTACTGAGCACCTCTCCATCTTCATGCCCTCCACTCCAAGGTCACCTCCTCTCCAACGGCCCTCCCCCACTGCCAACTGGGCAGATGTGGCCAGGTCTTCTTTTTGTGCCCCCCCATCTCTCATAACACACCTGCCTCAGCACCTTTACGGAACTGTCACGCTGACACGCCTGCCACGTCCTCCTCTTTTATACTTTATTGCTTTGGAAGACAAAGACCTTGCTTGAGGCAGCTCTGCTTCCTCGGCACCTAGCCTAGGGCCTGTACCGCGTACACACCAAAGTCTGTCAGTGGAGTTAAGAATGAACGAATGTGGACACAGGGAACAGATCAGTGGTTCCAGGGAGAGGGGCGGTGAAGGGGACCTAGGGTTCCCAGTTATACCATAAGTAAGTCCTGGGTGTGTAACGGGCAGCACGGTGACTATAGTTAATAAAACCGTATTGCATACTGAAAGTTGTTCAGGGAGTAAATCTGAAAAGTCCTCATCCCGAGAAAGAAAAGGAGAACAATGTGTGTAACTATGTGTGGAGACGGAGGGTAAGCGGACTTACTGTGGTGATCATCTCCCAGGGCCTGTGAGCAGTGAGTCACTGTGCTGCACACCTGACGCTAACAGAACGGCACATGTACTTACACCTCAACGAACAACAATTTTAATGAATGAATGAAAAGACAGTTGTACACGAATATTAAATGCTCACACATTATTTCCACTGAAACCCTCCTGGTTAGCTTTTTTAAAACCACAGTGCGGTTTTCAAAAACAAACGCCAACTAAGTCAATCCCTTGACACCTCTCCTCAGTACTGCGAACCAGGTCAGACCTGAAGATGAAGCCCGTGGGGACCGTAATTATAAGCCTGCCTTCCGGGGCGAGAACTGCACACTGGTCAAGGCTGCCTCGTACCTCTCCAGCCTGGATTCACGCATTGCTCCCACCCTGTCACAGAGCGACATGACCCGCCCCTTGCCAGGACCCCCATAGCTCTGGCTACACCGCCTCCTACTCCCCAGTTCACTGGCCTCCTCTCACCACAGAGGAACGACAGCTTCTGAAAGGTATCATAAAAAGCACCCTGAAGCATGAGGGTGAAGAGTGAATTTATGGGAAACAAGTAATGTTGTGGCACAGCTGTAAGAATGTTCTGGAAAATGGCATCGTCTGTGTCACAGGCGGAAGCAAATAATAGCTTGACCACGACCCGGTGCTCAATGCAACCATCCCACTCAAATGTTGTTTTCATAGTGCCAAACGTAACCACCACCAGACGGCTCGGAACCACGCTGTGCTCTGGGGTCTGGGCTCTGGAGACAGCCTGACTTGGGGCCGCCCCCCTGCACCCACGCTGGTCCTGTGACTTGGGCAATTACTAAAGCATCCGTGTGCCTTCTCACCTGTTAAACGGGAATAAAAATACTACTACCTCTTAAGATTGTTGCACATCTCGTCTTGATTACACAGGACTCTGCACACCTTCCAGCACATACCAGGTATTCAACAGATGTCAGATGTTATTGTCACGACTCTTACTATTACTGCTCACGCCCTCACTGCTTTTGTGCTCCACTCTCTTTCTTGAAGAAGAAAACAGTTCCTTATAATTCTATGCACAAAACAAGAGAGTAAATGATGCTATTTAATTCTCTACCCACTTCCAATATTCTCTCTGCTTTAAGGCTCGAGCCAACTTTTTTAAAACCAGGTGTCACCACAGAAAGAAGAAAAGTTTTCAACTGGCCAAGTTTGAATGTTCCTTGGCTTGTCATTCCCTGAAAACAAACCATACAGCTTTTCTGTCTACCAGATGTGCCAACTACTTGTGTGCTGGTTTTCATTTTGAAATACCGCTTATTTTTAGAGACTGCATGATGTTTTTTTAAAAATGTGTTTACTGCTCAAATAAGGATCCGAATAGATGGTCTTCTGAGTACTACGTACATTCTAGCCAAGATCGCTGAGTGCTGGTGGGGAGTGCAAATGTATTACATTTCTGAGTTTCTGAACTGAGAGGTCATCCTAGCAGGGGCATGTTTTTAATTAACATCTTCATTAGTTACAAGGGTTCTCTTGAAGTCAAATAGTTGATTGTGTCGCAATTACCCCTGCTGAGGCTACATCCCTCAGAAGGATTTGTGTTTACCCACTGGTTCATCTAAAACTGACAGATATGGAGGGGACAGAAATGGCATATATATGGGAGGGGGTTAGGGAGAACTAATCAAAGTTTCTTTGGTTGTTACTGTTGTTACTGTTCATTCAACTGACACTTATCAAAGGCCAACCACAAGCCAGGGAGGCCCTGGAGACAGATGGACAGAGTCTCGGCCCCCATGGAGCCCTCATTCTGGCTACAAAGATGGACACCAAACCAACTGCTCATTACAGAAGAGGTGATCCCTGCTTCTAGGCTGGATCACAGGAGATGGCTTTCTTTGTAGGTCAAACATGATAGAATAAAAGCAATTTCTATATGGCTCAACCTAACACAAATGCAGGGTGTTATGGAGACAGAAATAATAATACACATCAGGATTTGAGTCCTGCCTCCCCAGCTCACTGGCTGTGTGATAATGGGCAAGGTCTTTAAAGTCTCTGTGCCTCAATGTCTTGTTCCCTAAAATGGGGACAGTAGTAGTACCTAACTCATAGGGTTGTTCAAGAGGATTGAAAGGGTAAGTACATATTAATATATGCCTTACCACCATATACTACCAGTACAATATACACCACCATATACTCCCAGTACAATATACACCACCATATACTACCAGTACAATATACACCACCATATACTCCCAGTACAATATACACCACCATATACTACCAGTACAATATACACCACCATATACTACCAATACACCATATACTCCCAGTACAATATACACCACCATATACTCCCAATACACCATATACTACCAGTATAATATCTTACCACCTCTAAGGATCAGGATTTCCTTCCCAGCCTTTCACTTTGAAACATTTCAAAACTATAGGGGCACCTGGGTGGCTCAGTCAGTTAAGTGTCTGCCTTCAGCTCACGTCATGATCTCAGGGCCCTGGGCTTCCTGTTTAGCAGGGAGTCTGCTTCTCCCTCTGCCCCTCCCCCATGCTTGTGTTCTCTCTCACTCTCTCTCTCTCAAATAAATAAAATCTTAAAAAAAAAAATTCAAAACTATAGAAAAGTTGCAAAAAGAGTACAATAAACTCTATTTTGTCTATTAAAAACTATTTACCTCTTTATCTGTCCATATCCCTTCTATATAAGCTTACTGTTATTATTAATTTGTTGAACCATTTAAGAATAAGTCATAGATTTTTTTTTTAAGATTTTATTTATTTATTTGACAGAGAGAGACAGCGAGAGAGGGAACACAAGCAGGGGGGAGTGGGAGAGGGAGAAGCAGGCTTCCCGCTGAGCAGGGAGCCTGATGTGGGGCTCAATCCTGGGACTCCAGGGTCGTGACCTGAGCCGAAGGCAGATGCTTAACTGACTGAGCCACCCAGGCGCCCCTAAGTCATAGATTTTTGTCTTTCACTCCTAAATACATAAAACCAGAGCAAAATCATCAAATTCAAGACATTTAGCAAGGACATTATAATGGCATGTAACATACCATTGTTATTCAAATATTACCAATTATCCCAAGAACAGCCTGTAGAGCAACTGTTTTCCAATCCAGGATCGTGCATTTCAAGGAAAGGTTCTGAGACTCATGCTGAGGTAGGTTAGTAAGTCACCGCACATCAGAGCACTGAAGGCAAATGGAAAAGTAGAAAAACAGAAAAAAAAAAAAAAAAAAAAACCAAGTGCAAATAAGCACAACAATTATGAGCATGGGTGAGCACCCCAGCTCCACCATGGACTGGCTGTGTGACCTTAGACAAGTTACTCAACCTCTCTGTGCCTCACTGTCCTGATCTGTAAAATGGGATTAATACTAGTGCACACTTCACTGAGTTGTTTTGAGGGTTAAAAGATCTAACATAGGTCATATGTTTAGTGGCTTGGCACTTAATATATTAACACATTGTAAGTGTTAATTATATTTTATTTTAAAGAACTTATTTCTGGTATTTTCTGACATTGTCTATAGCACCTCTTCTCTCCGGAGTGACCAGGGACTAAAGGCTGACACTTCCCTTTCCAAGACCTTCTCCTCAACACACAGTAGACTTGTCCTTCTCTGGATGGGCCCAGGCTTCAGGTCTCCCCCTCTTTCCTCATTGCCATTCTACCTTATTCTTAGATTCTCTCCAGCTTTCATTCATATGCCTCCCTAAAACTAGAAATAAGAAATTCTTGCATACTAAACATACTCAACTTGCTATGTAGTGTTTTGTCAAATTGGTAACGTTTCACTGCTGAGATTCAGTAGTGACAACTTAATGACTACATGTGAGTGTGCAGAGTGTTACCCTGAAATACACCAAGGCATGGCTAAATGGCTAAGAACACCAAATGGTGAGAATGAGAATGACATGACTGGCTTTTCTGTTCAGGGGTAAAGCATTTCAATTCAGCAGATGTTACAAATGCTCAAAACTGCACAAAACCTATGGGAGGTAACGAATACTGGATATAGCGTCCTGCCTCCATGGAGCTTACAATCTGTAGAGACAAGGCACGCTCACCTAGAAACAATCAGATAATGAGACGGGATGGTACGGGATTAAGCACAAGGCTGAATCGTAGGAACAGGCATTCAAAGAAGGGAGAAAAATCCATGTACCAGACAATTCAGTGAAGAATAATAATTTTAACCACAATGGCATTTCCCAAAGTTCTTCAGGAAGTCCAAGGGTATTCAATGGTAACAAAAGGCAAGGTCATGGAGAGATCCACAGTCAAACAGCTTTTGTTTGGTACACAATGAAGGTAAACATATCTTTACATTACAGGGCCTTTACTTTCAAAGACTTTAAAAATGCAAATGCATATAACTCCCAGAGGAGCAAATAATACGCAATATATATATTTTTTTCTTTCCCTATGAGCTCACCCAAGACTGATATCCTAAGAAACACCCTTTGGAAAACAATAAGCTAGAACATGAAGGAAGAACGAGCACATGAACAAGGAGAAGACTGAGTGTAGTCATGGAAACAGAAGGGAGTAGGCATGGCGTGCACTGGCGCGAAAGGAAGAGAAGTCAGGGCTGCCTGCAGGAGGAGGCTCTGTGTGACCAGGAGAAAGAAGAAGATGGACGTAAAGCGTTGCTCTAGTCACCCTGGAGCATCTGGTGTCCCAACTGGATGGCATGTATTCACCAATGGCTCCACACCTAGTTGCCTATCAATGTTACCAGGGAAGCTTTTTAAAACTGCGAATTCACAGCTCCCCCTCAAACCAGCGAAGCCCGATGATGCTGGTGCCACCGGCCCGACATGCACCGGGACCTGGGCTGTGGGCAGTGCTGCGGCCTTCCAGAAGCCACGCTTGTCCGAGACTAATCTGGACGACTCAGGGACAAAAGCTGGAGGAGCACATGAACCAGAAGCTGGCCGCATGTTGGCGAAGGACAGAATGAAGGCGGCAACGATTATGGGAGCAAGTTAGATTAAGGTTGGAGATTTCGTAATTGGTAGATAAGGATTCAGGAGATCAAGCTTTAAAAGGAGGGAGGATCCCCTAAAGACTATTTTCATGACTCCGTTCCAAAGCGAGTTACTTCGTCCCAGCCAATGTACAGGCCAAAGCTGAATCCAGATTAATGGAGATTCCCACGAGTCGTGCATCTCTCCTTCAACTCTGCCCTTCGGAGTGCAGCGGGCATCTACCAAGTTTACCCCTCAAAGAATATAACTTTCACACCAACACTCTGCTAGCCTGAGTCAGCATGCAGGAATGTTGGCCCCCAAGTATGGAATAGCTAGCATTATTCATTTCATTTGATCCCTCCATTAAATGGAATCGTATTTATACCCCGAGAGATTAAAAAATATCATATTCCTTTTTGTACTACTCTGTGCCCTGGATTCCTGGACCTGAAGCCCCAATCTATCTCCCCACCACCGGGCACTCCTGATAAGATGTTATTAATACACGGGCTCCGAACCACCTCATAAAGATGTAAAGATATATTAAACAACATTCCCGAAGTTTATATGCTAAAGTCCCAACAGTCAGCTATTGTACATCAATTATCAACTAATTAGTACAGAGTGCTTATGCTGACCCTTCTGTTCTCCCTTGTAATGATTTGCCAAGTTAACTGAAAGCTGCTTTGCTCCACAGAGACTCTTAGTTTAGCAAGAGTGTTAAATAAAGTTCACCAACAATTAGCCTAGAAAACCAAAGAGGAAATGTAAGCACATTTTACTGCTTTTCCCTGGACAAATTCTCAAACAATCCCATGGGAAGAGAGTAGATATATTTGTTAAATAAGCAAATCACGGCTCGGAAAGGCGGAAGCAGCAGCAGAGATGCCGTTTAGGAACACACTGCTCACTCATCAGGTATCTGCTTACCACGGCCCCGCTGTGCGCGGGAGCGTGTGCTCCGGGGAGCGCGGGCACGTGGATGAGCGAGGCGGTGCTTGCTTATGATCTAATTTAACAGGTTTAAACCAGGGGAGTGATCTGTGAAAACGAAGGCGTTCAAGGTGAAATTCTTACACTGACCCTATAAAGACAGGACTTCCATAAATAATAAGAAAGGCTGGCAGCAAAGGAGGGAGGACACACACTTTAATGGGAGGAAACTGCCTCTGTTCCCCTCGATCAGGTCGCATTTACTGAGCACTACCTGTGGGCTTGGTGCTGTGCTGGACGAGGGAGCCTTAGGCCGTTGTGTTCGCCCTCAAAGAGGTTCTGACCAGCTGGAGAGAGTTTTAACCAACACATGGAACAATTAGGAAACACCCGATCTTAAACTCAGTTGCCATGATGTTTAGCACAAAAAGCGTCCAAACAAGATCCGCGTAAACTGGAGGGAGCACGGTGGAGGAGTAAGACTCCTGAGCCTCCTGATGCTGAGGGGAGAGGGCAGCCCAAAGGGTGCGCTGGCCAGAGTGAAGGAGGGCAAGTGGCGTGGAGGCGGTGTGGGCAAGCCCCAAGAGCGGAAACGCTAGGGCCAGAATGGCTTCACTCAGCCTGTGTCACCCTGGGCAAGTTCCTTAAACTCTCTGGGCCTCTGTTTCCTAATCCGGAAAATGGGGATAGTACTTGTACCTACGTTCCTAAGGCTGTTTGGAGAACTAATAAGTCAACATTGTAAAACATTTAGAAGAGTGCCCAGCACACAGGAAATACTCTATGAGCTGTGGGTACTCCCATTCTTATTAAAGGGTTACCAGATTATACAGGACCCCTAAGGCCAGCCTCCACTCCCCCCACCAAAAAAGCTATAGTAGGTGTTTAGGCATGGGTGTGGTGAGGGACTAGGAGGGGGATAAGTCCCACAACTTCCAGCACATATGGAGACAGAACAAACAATAAAGGCAGGAAACCAAGCTAGGAAAATGTTGCCATGATCTCAGGGTGCAGGGCTCAAGCCCTGGGACAGGTCGGGCAAAAGCAAATGCAGAGTAACCCCAAATGCCCTTATAAAGGAAACAAAAAAGAAGATTGTTGAAGGGTCTGTCAGAATTCCAAATTCCAATTCCAGGGCCTGTACTAGATTCCAAACCCTCCTCCAAAAATCAAGATCATGTCTTCCCTGAGCTGTTTCTCCCCGCAAGTCAACCAAAAGCAAAGATGGGATGAGAAACAGCAAAGCTGCCGACCGGTGAGACCCCTCACTGAATGGACCAGTGGTGACTACAATTGTTGATAGGTCCTGTCTATGAATTACTGAACAGCTGGGAATATTATTAGTTTGCTTTCCTCTCTCCACACTCCCTACAAACACACACACACACACACACAACATGAAGGGAGTGTAGTCTAAACCACTCAATATAAATCAATGGAACTTTTTTTTCCAGCATCTAGCTGGTTCAGAGGCAAATCCCATTCATTCCTTCATATTAGAGATAACTTCTTAGTTCTCAAAGCCAAGGCTTATACAGTCATCACTAAAAGCTGCTAGGCTAACCTTTGTTTTCCCTCAAATAGTAATTCCTCAGAACTGTCCAGAGACACATACTCTACCATAAATATTTGTTACATATGCTACATAGGCTTTCAAGTCCAGATGGGATGCCCAGACGCATCAGACCCAGATGATTATGGAGATTACACTTTTACATTAAAAATTCAATCACCCATCTTCTAAGAACCAGACAGAACCCAGCTTCCTACACCCAGAAGTCCCCCAGGGCTGCTAAGGTACCTCATCAGCCAGATACTTTTTGCCTCTAGGCTGTAGATTCTGGACTCTATGCTCCAAAGCCCATTAGCAGCCCAGGTATATGGCAAGAAAATTTGTTAAGCTAGGATTTGTAATTTGTGCTCCTTTGTCTCAGAGGGGTTATTATAAGAGAGCTAAAAGTAGATACTGTTTGATTGCATCCTCTTTCCTAGTCCTGTACTGAACCCTAAATCCACTGAGATTATCCAGGTGCTAAGAAAGCTATGGGGACAGAGAGGATTGCCTCTGAGGAGGAAGCCAGGAGAAGGGGAGAGTGCCCAAAGTCAAGGAAGGCAGTGGGGGAGGTCTGGGGGGTGTCACGGCTGCATGACAAATGTACAAAGGCCAGACTCTAGGTCTGGGCTCCCAGCTCCGGCAGTTCCCTGTGCCCAAGCCCTGCCCGGAGCAGCAACTTCTGGCCTTGGCCAGTGGGCACCTCAGCAAGAACCTGTGGACCATGAATCAGGAGAGCTCTTGGAATGTTCTGCTCTATACAAAGATCCTGGGGTCTCGTCTCACCCAGACAAGGCATTAGGCACCCCAGGCAAAAATGACCGAGATTAGATTTCCTGCTCATCAGCAAGACGGGGTCTTGGAGTCTCATGTTTTGATTTAAAGGAAATAATTTTAAAAACCGTTTCTTGTACATGCATTGGTGAAGTAAATTACGAAGGTATCTCTAAAATATTTTCAGTGAGGGGGAGCCTGGGTGGCATCCGACTCTTGGTTGCAGCTCAGGTCATGATCTCAGGGTCATGAGATCGAGTCCCATATCCAGCTCTGCACTCAGTATGGAATCTGCTTGAGATTCTCTCTCTCCGTCTCCCTTTGCCCCTCCACCCCCAATTGAGCATGCATGTATGTGCTCTCTCGCTCTCTCTCTAAAAAAATTAATAAAAATAAAATTCAGTGAGGATGACTGTTTAGACACTAATCTTAGCAAGATCATTCTAAACTCTAAATTCTCAAAATACCGTCCATATAATTTGCATCCAAATAAACCTACCCCATCTAGTATATAAAATCACTTAGTGCTTAGAGATATGCATGTTTCAGAGTCACGGACTTTGAGAAATCAAATTATGTTTTAAGGCTGAGGAATTAGTGAGAAAATAAATCACTTTTGCTGAATTTCACGGGTATCCCATTCCCTTTCTTCTCTCTCATAGCTGTTAAATACTAGTTAGCCAAACATACTCTCTTAGGTACTCATCTTGTGAAATATCCAGAAAAAAACAGTAATAAAGGGGACATATATCTTTTCTTCTTTGGTCTTCTTCTATCAAGCACACCAAGCTTATCTGTGGTGAAACCATGTCAAGGTTCAAAAGAGATTTTGCTCCTTGTTCAGAACTCTAGGACCAAGGGAATGGACATCTTTTTCCTTCACTGTTTAAACACAGTGAGCACCTTTGTTTGGAAAGATTTTCCCACTACCTTCTTTCAAAAATGTGTCGGTCAGAATGGTTTGGGGAGGGTGGGAAAATGTGGCCGCTGGGATGGTGGTTACTGTACCTCAGGTGAGCCGGCAGAGGGATGAAGACTGAGATATCCCGCTCCATGAATACTGGCCGGTCTGTCACCCGACACCAAGGAACTGAAGTAATACCTCCGTCCAGAGGAGGAAAGGACAGAGTCCGAAAGAAATTCGTCAAGAAGACCTGTAATTCGGCTCGACTGATTTTGATTTTTGACATGTAGCCTTGAAAAGAACAATTTTGCCTCAGAGTCTTGGCAAATGCAAAGTGATTTTTTGATAAGTTTTAACATGCATTTTACTAAATGTGTGAAGAGAGAGTGAGGGAGAGAAAGGCCAGGTATCCCAAGACAGGGAGGCTGTCAGGTTTCTCTTTTCTGTGTCATTTTTGTTTAGTCGGTCAAATGAAAATTCAAAACCATATAATTAGATGGTTGTTTATACATGATTAAGCATGAGCTCATTGGACTTTACACGCCAAAAAGTCAGAGATGTGGTTAAGGGCAAGAAGGAACTATTAATAAAAGGAAATAAAGCTGTAATACATTTTTCACTTATGAATAAAAATAATTCAAAGGTCTCTAGACGGAAAAAGAAAGAAAAAAAATCAACCATGAGTAGGGCAAGAAACCAGATAATTTTACAAATGGTTAGAATTCATGTGATATAAGACATAAACCACTGGTACAAAAAAGCTTTTCCTCTTCTATGATTCTAATCCTATTTTTGATTCTCGTAAACATAACTCACAATGAGAACATAACAAAACTTACCTGTATTATATTTCTTTAGAACTGTTCTGGGAAATATTTAAGCAAGAACATGTTGTGCATTCAAAAGAGTTACTTGTTCTCTTCATAACTGCCTTCACCAGCAATCCTCTCTGGAGAAACCAAAAGCTGTCAGCTTCCTTGAAAAAGGCAAGTGTCCTTCATTTTTCACAAATGCAGAATTTTTCTTTCCCAAATGAAGCGAACCCATCGACAGCTAGGTTTAACTGGCCATAAACTTCATACAGGTAAAGGAGACCTTCCCAGATCCCCCAGAGAATCTGAGACCATAGCTTGGGGCTCTCAAAAGTGGTGAATCAACTGCTCACAGAGATCAAACACCGAGCTCTGGATGAGGTCAGTGGGCAAGACTTTAAGATGAGAGAGAGAGTGAACTGATCCAGGATCAGCCTACTTTTTCCACCTCAGGTAAGGTTTCCGAGCCACTACTACAACTTCTCCCTACTGCGAATACCCACTAATCTGGGTCACCCCCAGAGGCCTCCCAGGCAAACACCGACCAAACCCCGGAGACCGTGTGACTCTGTGTCCTATATTCTACAACCAAACAGCTCCTCGGGCTGCCGATAACTGGCACCTTCACACACAACTGCTGTGATACACAGTAGAACCTACTGATCAGAATGAGTAAAGCCCATGGGAAACCCAACGGACAGTACTCAAGACTCAGGTGAAAATGAATCTACTAACACTCAAAAAGCCCACAGTGCCTAAGAAGCATAAAAACTGACTTTTTCAGCCTCTGAGAGCAATGTCTCCAAGTCATATCAGTTCCCAGCCTGTCAGAGGGACCTTCCATCTCAAACACCCACCCCCTCAGCCCTCTCCTCTCCTCCCATGCCATCCCCGTCCCAACACCTCACACACACAATGTGAACAGGAACCAGCTCTGACTCGCAGAGTCATCAATCCTGTACCTACATACCTGCCCCTGAAATCTGAGCAGAATACTTCATTTAAACCTATATGATAAACTACACAACACGGAGACTCCCTAAAAGTTCATTTCCAAGAAATTAAGATGATCATAGAATACATCTCTAAAAAGGCACCGATGTTTGAGACAAAGCACAATACTCACAACTAATTTGGCAATGTTAACTTACAAAGTCTTGTGTATTACCCATGTGTTTTATATGAAATATGTACTTTGCTCTAAAGATACTTTTTAATTATTGACCTGATTTGGTCAAATAAAGTTCTTAACACACTCATTTAGAGTTAAAATCCACTCAAAGCTGAGGGAAAAGTATACTTTCACAAAACAAATTCTTTATGAGCCAGAAATTCACGGCTTCTTGTCTATAACGCTGAAGGAAGAGGGAAAATCTTGCTAAATTAATATATATTGATTATTCAAAATAGTTTAATATCTACTATAGTTCCAGATAAGAAATGTGATAATTCATTTCTAAACAATGTGTGGCATGTAACTCAAAACCGCTTTTCATCAATAATTAATATTAATAATTAACAAGTATAAACAACAAAAATACCTCTTGGAAATGTTTCAACCCGGCCTTTTCCTCATTCCACAGCCTGCCTGTTGCCCCCCCTTACCCTCCATGTGGGGTTAATAACTAAACTTCCCTCCTCTCTGACATGCAACACTACCCCGCAGCAATCTTCCCAAGAATGTGTGCACAAATGCATAAGACTGAAAAGAATAAAAGTCTTATCAAAGTCACCTGAATCTGGCAAACAGATTTCTAAATTAGCATCTGTGGTTACAATCCCCTCCACAGTGAATTAGATTTTGCTCCAGTACAGAAATTCACCCCAAACACCTACTCTCCTACTTACAGATGGAATGTCTTATGTCTTTAATCCAGGGATTAGCCTCGTAATAAAAATTAAACAGTCCTCTAGATAAACACAGTGGAAGGGGAGGATAATGCAAAAACTGCTCATTTAAAAAGAGGCCAGAGCCAATGCGCCAGGACTTTATTTGGCAGTCACTCTGAAGAGCAGTCAGTTTGACTTTTAAAAACGACACTGTTGTCCTTTCTACATGCTGACTGTCTGTGGAGTAGCGTTTTCAGAGTCAAACACATCTCTTATACCGAAGGTGCTCCACCCTCTGTCTCTTACACTTCTCTAGCCACCTGCCCTAGCACTTGATGTTCACATTTGTAAGTCCACTGAAATTCCTCTCTTCCGGCCATTCACTCCTTTGCCAAACTGAACACGATGCAGGTAGTACCCTAAGTTCCTGAAGTTCAACATCATGCTGTCTTGTAATTTCTTACAGCAGATACAAATTCCACAATCCCTGATCCCCATCCTCCACGTACCTCCAACCTCCACTCGGTACATTACCATTGTTCCTCCTGAAAAATGATCAGAATCCTCAGCACATCACCTCATGCTTAAGTTATGCATGTTCCCGGGCTGTCTGGTCACTGACATTTAGAAGGGCTGCAAGTAAGAAGCCCTCCCCCAGGGGAGCTCCCGTACCATAGGCAGTATGTTTGTGTAAAGGTGTGGGGGAGAAAGGTGTTTCCAACCTTTCTCTTGGCTGGGGGCCCCAGACAGCCATGCAGAGTACTTTGCCTAGATTTCCAGGGCTACCTGGCTCTTTGGCTTCACAATGTCCTGGCGGGCACATTCAGGGACAACTAGGACATTTAGCAAAGGCTGGTGTGCCGAGGAGAAAAGCATCTGACAAATGCAGCCAAGGAAACAATGTCTCCCTTCAAGTGGAAATGCTGGTGAAGTCAGCCAGCGCTGGCCGCACAAACAATACTGGGCAGGTCATTAACTTGCCTGGTTCAGAGGGCGGCGATGAGCTCACCCACCTTTCTGGAAGTGCTATTTTAGCCGCTGAGTTTATACAAATAAAACCCATAATTTTCTAATGGCTAAACTAGGAATGTGTTCGAAAATAGCTAAGTCTCTGAGAACCCTGCAAAAGCCACCCGGGGAACTCACGAAGGTTGAGTCTGCAGTCGGCTGTTCGAGTTTGCATACATCTTTATAATTGCTACATATGTATTACCTCAAAAATAAGCAACCACATAAGCAAATGGGGAACATTTTTTTTAAGTTGGGTGGTTACTGCTGCATTGTGTTTTCTCCCTCTCTTTTTACCTTTTGCAAAAGAAAAAAGTAAGTTAGTCGTTAACTACACAAAGGAGTTAACATTTAACTTGAACACTGAGAGTGCTTTAGCTCTCAATCCCTCCCTCCTTCTTATTATAGTGAAAAGAGGTTCAGGAAAACTCTTACTAATTATCGCAGATCCTGGATGAGATCTGACTATATCATTTTGCTCGCGGCATTCACAGGAGGCCCCAGGTCCTTCACACACACTCCACTCCAGGCAGCCCAGAATCCCTGCCCACCCCAGCTCTCACCCCACACCCGCACACTCCCCACCGTCAAAGATCAGCTCCAATGCCACTCCCTCCTTGAAACAAACCTTCCAGATTCCTGCTTCCTATCCCCAGGTCAGGGTGCTTTATCTCTCCTGTAAAACCTCAGGTCATGTTATTTTTGCATCTTTTATGTTACGGATCCCTTCCACCTTATGTATTAGCCGCCCCTTTCCCCCTTACCTGGCAGGTCTATGAGGATAGAGAACGTGCCTGATCTGTATGCCCACCCCTCGCCCCCAGAACACCAGGCCCCCTCAGTGTCCTGCACAGGGCAGCCGCTCACTAAGTGGACAGGTAATGCCCACAGCACACACTTACAGTATTTTAGTGTGGGGCCTCTTTCCGCATGTAGGTGGGGGAAGGGCTCCAAGGAGAACAGTATTTTATTATTTAAAAATAGGGCGGCAGCTGGGAGGCCCAGACATGGGGTGGCAGACGGGATGCCTCTTTCTCTCCCCACCAGACTACACCTCACGGCACACAGAGTTCTGCCCTGTGGATGCAGCAAACTGTTGGCCTTGTCACCTTTTCTGTGAAGCCCTCTATGGAAACAGGAGTCTAACACACTTCTCTCTCCTCCCCCCTCTCCTTAGCCACTCAGAAGTACCAGGATGGAGGTGCAGAGGTGACCTAGATATCGACATGGTGATCATATTTCCTTAGCAAAAACTTACACTCTTACTTGCAGCTGCTATTATTACTACTATTAATACATCTATACATTAAAAAGACATGAGAGCTAACATTAATGGAAGGCTTACTTGGTACCAGCGGAGGATGTGTGGCTCTATGCCTGGATGAACCCACTCACCTCACAACACAATCCTGATTATTACCAGCCCATTTCTCAGAGGAGGCAATCTGAGGTTCAAAAAACACAGTAACTTGAGAAAAGTGAGGAGGCAAACCCAGTTAGTCCCACTCCAAAACCACGTAAGGATGTCTAAGAGCTCATCCATTCTTAGCCATCACGCTCCATACAACTGGACAAATACTGCTAAATGGGGAGGAGACAGGACAGTTGGACACTGAGTCTTCTCCTAACACCTGAACCCTCATGCACCCACAGCCTCTAACATCTTGGTTTCCACATGTAAGCAAGAGTCAGGAATGATACCTTAATCTAAGCTGTGTAGGCACCACAAATGGTGTCAGGTGTGCATGTAAACAGGGGACACTCTTCTAACCTCCACAGTAGTGGTTAAATATCTATTATATGACACTTCTCACTTTCAGGAATTTTGGGTGGATAACATCAACTTGATTTGTTCACTCATTCATCCCGTGGTTAAACGGTACGGTAAGAGCAGCTAAAACATCGATCAAGAAAATTACAGCAAACACCTCTATGTCTGGTAAGATAAGATAAGACCACAAAGCTGTTGGGACATTGAGGAGGACGTGCTGGTGATAATGATGGCGATCTTTAGGAACATGATGTGAAAATACTCATCTGCATACATCTTACGACAGAAGGGATTTACTAATTTTCTCCTCATTTAACAGTCCTGAGTGCACACAATTCCCCGAGAGCTATACTAGGGATATAAGAACATGACAGGGAGTGTGCGCACATGCAGACACATGCACACAGAGACACGAGCACGAAGACAACCACACTGTCTCAGGTGCAACAAAGTAAGTACGAGGTACCCTGACGGGGCAACCTCCCACACAGTCCAACATTTTAGAGGGACCCTTTCTAGGAGAAACCAACCTATCCTTAGAACAACACAAATAACTTTTAAAGGGGGTCTTTTCTAAAACCCTGCCTCAGCGGGGCGCACGGGTGGCTCAGTCGGTTAAGCATCTGCCTTCAGCTGAGCTCATGATCCCGGGGTCCTGGGACTGAGTCTCACATCAAGCTCCCTGCTCAGCGGGGAGCCTGCTTCTCCCTCTGCCCCTCCCCCCTACTCGTGCACATGCTCTCTCTCTGTCTCTCGTTCTTGCTCTCTCTCTGTGTCAAATAAATAAATAAAATCTTAAAAATTCTGCCTCAGTAACACAAGATTTTATCTTTCAAAACGGCACTGACATAAAAGCAGAGTCTAATCAGCGATCACCTGTCCCCAGGCATGTGGCTGCTCTTGGCTTTCACTCTGCAGTAAAAATAGGAACACAAGGAGGAGAGAGATATGGAGGTATGGGTGGGTGTGGTCAGTGGTACAGAGACAAGAGGGGATGGGCCAGAGTCAAGTCACAAGGCCAGGAAGCCAGTTTGGTCTGTGGCTATGCAACTGTGTGAACTTGACCAAACCACTTAGACTAAACCTCCCTGTCAAGCCTAGCTTGGTGAGATCATCTAATAAATTATCTAGCCTCTCGCTGGGCAAAAACCAGATGCTCAGCAAGTGTTAATTTTCTTTCCTACCTGCAATTAACAATGAAAACCTTTCATCTCTCATAATCTAAAAGACTAACTTTAAACCCGAATAAATAATGAAATCATTTCAAGGACTTCCTTCATGAGAAAAGATGCATTGTTGTTCCCACCATGCTTTGAATTCATTGACTTACATGCCAAGAAGGAATAAGAGAAATCACGTTTCCAACCTCCTTATTATACAGGTGGTAAAATCAAGTCCAGAGAGGGAAAGTGACTGTCCCCAAGGACACACAGCTAGTTAACGGCAGAATGAGGACAAAAATCCCCAGTAGTCAGGCGCCCGACTAATCTCCCTTTCTACTGTATCCTATTACTTACATGGGACTGTCAGTTATAAATGATGCTTAATGGTGCAAATACCTCTGAGGCAGTTAAAAATGTCTTTCGCCTTCAAAATAGAATGAAGGTGGCAGATGGTGGGGCTCCTCCTACACACTGAGCATGGAATTTGGGGCAGGAGCGTTCGTGAAGAGACCAACAGTCGGGAGAGAAAAGGACTAAGCGTGGAAGACGGGATCAGGAGTGAAGAGGGACACAGACCCCCTACCTTACAACTGTGCCTAAAGAGAAGTCCCATTTCCATCCATAAACTGAGTCAGAAAACTCCCCCGGACAGATTTCTCCTTCCCTTTGTCTATAAGCCTAGAGGGTACAAAAGACACCACTCTCCCAGATCAGACAAAATCTATGAATTCTCAGGAGCAAAGAGAAATGAGATTGTTTATCTTCAATAGTTTAAAAAAGAGGTTCAGTTTGAGTTTGCTTAAATCTCGTAAACCTTGGGTTTTAGCAGAACCACGGCTGAACCACAGGTTCTAGTGGGACCAGGGCCTGCTTCTTTATCTGCCACACGTAAATCTGCCATGGAACAAATACTCAGGCTGCTCTGGGACAGCAAGCATCTTGTTAAGGTTTGGGGCGGGGGGATCTAATTTCAACATATCAAGCTTGACAGCATAATTTTTAAAAAGATTCCCATCTCAAAGAAAGTTTACAAGCAATGAGCGAGGCTATACGGCAATGATTATGTTCCGGCATAATAATAATTGCAGAACAATTGTCCAATTAGCAATCATGCACTGAGGGAGTTCCTTTGCATTGTGGTCTTACTGTCTTTGTCTTTGTTCTGAGGAAAAATTCTGCCTTCGGGAGTCCGAAATAATGAAAGCGCTCTTCATTATGTCAATGAGTTTGGATGGAGTCCCCATGGCACACAACCCGCCTGGTAATGAAACACAAGAATCATCTGTTCCTAGTTAGACCTGCTCATAGCCTCCCCAGCTGGAGACAGCCCCGGCTGAAGTCCCCAAGGAAAGGAGAACCTCTGGAGGGTGACAGGACCAGGGGCATTTGGGGTTAGGACGCTCAGTCCTCCTTGGGCCAAACTCTTACCTAAAGGACTCTTAAAAAAAAAAAAAAAGATTTAAAAAACAGCATATAAAATTCTATAAAACTCTATCTGACAAGTATTTATGGGACGCCCAGTTCATACAGGTCTTGTCCACCTAGAAACCGGAACTTCAATCCCTCCCAACCCCGTATCTCAACTAGTCACCCAACCAGTAACAGTTTTCTCCCACTGCCCTTCAAACCTCTGTTGGTTGCCCCCTCAGCAGCTGTGAATACTCTGCTTCCTCCAACACCATTCACCCATGAAGAGTGTGTCGGCCTCAAGAAGGCAGAGCGCGGCTCACCCAAAGGAAGAACTTTCTAGCAAGCAGAAGTGACTTGGGAACGCTTTGTGAGGCAGAGCTCTTGCCCCGGGAAGAACACACAGAGGGGCTGCCAGGACACTGCAGCCTGGGCAGGGGGAAAAGGCTGGGAGGCAAGGTTCCTAAACTCATTGCCAACGCTCTGTGACACCCCCAAAGGGTTTAAAACCCAGTGTGGAGTTGTCAACTTTTAGGTAAACTATGAGAATTTTCAATACTCTCATCCAAAGGCTATTTTTATGTGTGCTTCTTTCCTCTCTAGGCTCCTACACTATGTGACATGAGGCAGGTAAATTAACTTTTCTAGGTCTCAGATTTATCATCACTTACAGGAAGGCAAGGGATTAAGGAACCTCTCAAGTCCCTTCTAGCTCAAACATTTTCTGAGTAAACACTGAGTTTACTTTCCCCACCTTCTACCAAATTAAATTTCAGGAATTCCATCTACCTATAAAACGCAACAGAATCTGCTAAAAATCACTATATATGAAAAGAAAATTCAATCAGGTGACAAGTCACAATGTAAATAGGACAAAAGCAATAGATTTCTTATATATTCTCAATTATGAGTTTTAAAATGTAAAGGGAAATTTTTTTAGGGTAAAAATACCTAGGAATAGCATGTTATATGAAGAAAACTACTTTTTTTTCTGAAGACATGAATATAGACATATACATGTTCCGAGGTGCGAAAATAAATATAATATGTTGACTCTTCTAAACTGTTTCATAATCTTAACGCACGGTTTCTCAGCCTCTTGTTACTGACACTTCGTGCCAGGTAATTTGCACGTGCGCGTGTGCGTGTATGTGTTGTGTTTGTGTTGGGGGAGGGTACCCTGGACGTTGTAGGGTGTTGAGCAGCATGAAAGTCAAAATTGTGGAACACTGAAGGCAGGCTACAGAAATGAAGAGAAACAGAACAGAGGCAAAAGGTCATGACCTCAGATACACAACAACAATCAGCACACGGTGGCATTACAAATGAGTGGAGGCAAGGAGGCTGGCAACTATTTATTGTTTGGGGGGAAAAAAGCTAAATCTTTATCACACTATGTTCTGATTATGTATTGCTACATAACAAACCACCCCCAAATTTACAGTCTTTAAAGCAACAATTTGTTAGGGCCTTGTACGATTTGGCCAGGGTTAACTGGGCTCAGCCGCATGCTTCTCACTCAGAGTCTCAGGCACTGAGGCCAGATGTCAGCTGGAGCTGGGGGGGGCCTGCACAGACTCCTCACGTGTTGGCTGTCAATGACGAGCACTTGGGCTCCTAACAGCATGGCAGCTGACTTTGAAAAAGCTGCTCTTGGGCCCTTGAGGACCATTCCTGCAACAGGCATAGCATGACTTCTGCCATATATGATTGGCCAAGGCAATCTTGGGTTCATCCAAGTTCAAAGGGGCAAGAGGAATGGACTCCAGTTTGTGAGAAGGCAGCTGGGCAAACTCACCCACACAAGAACACGTGGAATGGGAGAGAGGGTTTCAGCCATCGGTGGAAAATCCAAGCAGCCGTAATATAATACCAAAATAAATTCCAGGAAAATTCAGAGCTGAATATTAAAAATAAAAAAGAAAACAACTGAAAGAAAATATATGAGTTTTTCTTAAATATTAGGATCCAGAAGGTAAAGACATAACTGCAAAAATAGTTTAGCTCAAAAAGCACCAAAAGCAACATGAAAACTCAAATAAAAGTCTAATAATTTGCCAACGTTTCATGTAACAAAGGGTTAAGGGTTTACCATATAAAGATGCCTTACAAATCAATAATAAAGACAAACATTCCAATGGGAGGAAAAGGCAAAGGTCATAAACAGTTCACAAAAGAAGAACCCAGTAGACAAGACATAAAGTGGACCCTCTCAATTCTGCTCCTAGATAGAGTGGAGTATGAAGTGTGATCTAACCCATTTGGGAAGCAACTTGGTAATACAATCAAGAGTATTTAAAATGTTCATGTGACCCAATCATCTACCAACATTGTAAAGATAATTGTGATAATACAGTTTTAACAAAAAAAGAAAGCAAACTTGATTAAATAGAGTACACTTCCCACAGACATTAAAAAAATGTCTGCTGTACTTAAAAGTCAGATCTTCAAAGAATCCTGAAGCACATGAGGGAATGTTCACAACAATGTGGAGAAAGAGAACATAACACTTTAGATATTAATCATCGCTATTATCTATTACAAAACAGTCACACATGTTTATCTCCTAAAATATTAACAATGGACAGCTGTGTGTCTGGGGAATACTGGAAGGTAATTTTATTGTATTCTTTGGGGTTTTTTTTCAGTATTTAAATATTTTCTACATAAACATATTTTTATACTCAGAAAAGAAAAAAATACCGGTACTGGTGGGTAAAAAACTGGAAAGGTCACATGTTACGAAGTTACTGCTGAAAGACTAGAAGCCAAAGCAGAAAAAGCATGACCGTGCATCCTGTGACATCAGGGTGATTACACCTGGAGCAGCTGACCCGCTACACAGTCCATTTCGTCCCCAACCACGTCACTTTCCCAGGCTCGTGACCCGGCCATGGTGTAGATTCTCATGCTTTGTTCAGTGTGACTGCTTGAGAAATTTTTCTCTTTCCCCTTTTAATATTCAGCCCATTTATTTTCCTTGCTAAGCTCAAAATGCTTCTGTTTCTCTTCGGAGGCCTTTCAAATGATGAAATATTTAGGAAAAATCTGTGGTCACACATAGGAAAACAATGGTCCCTGCTATCCTTTAGCCAAACCCTCCTGACCTTCAGAGGGTCCTGGTCAAGCACAGCCTCCACTGTCCCCGCAACTGCAGGGACCGTAAGGACAGCAACTCCCCAGGCCCCTGGCTCCCCAACTTGAGTTCATGATCAGAATTCCCTGGAGGGCCTGAGCAATCACAGAATACCGGCCCCACCCCAGAGTTTCTAGGTCCGCAGTCCTGGGGAAAAGACTGAGAATCTGCTGTGCTAGCAACTTCCCAGGTGATGCTGCTGCTGCTGGCTGGGGACCCCTACTTTGAGAAACACGGTTCAAGATCATACGACCAACTAAGCATCTCCCCACCATGTGCTACAGCTATTCATTTATCCTTATGATTCACATTTACAATATATTATTTGGTATTTGTTGACACATTGAATCACTCACAACCCAAATAAATCCCAGGACCCCTCACTCCAGTTTCAGATGGAGTAGTCCCTTCAAAGAAACAAACTCAGGCAATGCATATAAACATCACCTTTGCTGCCATAGCTCTCTGTCGTCCCCCTTCACTGACAACTCTTACACCCTTCCACAGCCCAAAGCCTTCCTTCACTCTTGTACTCTCCCCCAGAACAGAACAAACTCTCCCCAGGGTTCCCACAAAAATAAGGTTCTTCTTGGGGAGCCTGGGTGGCTCAGATGGCTAAGGGTCCAACTCTTGGTTTCAGCTCAGGTCACGATCTCAGGGTCGATTTCTTTATTTTCAAGCAACACTACATTTTCCTTCCAGAGCGAGAGGAGAAAGAAGCACTCATTCACACAGGCAATTAATTATTTTTGTCCCTGTTACACATCCATCCCTCCATCCGTTCGGTGTACATTGGCCAGGTGTCTGCTGCATAAGGGGCCCTGTGTTGGGGATTAGAGAATGTGCAAGCAAAGGTGGGCTCATTCAAGAGGGTACAGGGCAGAAGGATGCTTTGTGGACACATGGAGTAGTCCACTTGAATGGTGTGAGTTCAAACCTGAATTTTATCTCCCTTAAAACCCACTGGCAGATATCAAAAATACCTTCCCCAGAGCTTAATTCCTTTGGTTTTGCCCCATTAAAATGCACATGTCCTTGGTAAGGGTAGCTCTTTAAGTTGCCAAGGGTCACACCTATGTGTGAGTGAAATTTCGAGGCCTTACCACGTAAGAAGGGCCCTGGATATCTTAGAGAAAGAATAGAGTATTTTTTTAACGAAGGAAGGGGTACAGGATGGGAGTCTAGAGGGTACCTGAGGCAAACCGCATCCCGCCCTGGTTGTGACGTCTCAGAAGGCTGTCCCTGACACGCCTTTCCCCACCCTGGACTGCACCTCGTCTGCAATGGTTCTCCAACCGTGCTGTCTAAACCAAGAGCATCAGCATCACCTGTTAGAAACGCCAAGTCCGCGGGCCACACCCCAGACCTGTGGCATCAGAAACTCCGGGGCTGGGGCCCACCCACCGGCACCCTCACAGGCCCTCCGGGAAGTGCTGATACGGCCTGGAGTTGGAGAAGTACTGCCCTCACACCATTAGTACATACTGTTACTATGCGTCTTAATGGTTTGTCAGGTCCTTTGTTAGCACAAGAATGTCATTTCCAGGAATGAAATTATAAACTACTCATTAAGAGCTAAGTTCTGTGATAACGGGGCAGAGAGGAGGCGCCTGTGGCTGAGGAGAGAGCCAGTGGCTAAGAGGAAGCTGGTCATTGACAAAGGTCAATGCTAAGAGCATTGTTCGTCATTCAGGTAGGTCGTCCCTCTCCCCAACTGGTGCGACCTGTCATGGCCTCCAAAGCAGGAGTGGTTTTGCCTTCTTTTGTAAATTCTCCGAGCCCTCAACCGAGCATGTCTTCACATGCAGTTGAAAAGGCCCACAAGAATCCCTGTTGCACAAGGAAATGTTCAACTCATATTATTTAGCATCCTTGCTCTCTCTGTGGAGTGGAAAAGGGAGGGAAGGAGATGCATATTTTTAGAACCAGGGAACGATTTATCATTCAATGGAACAGCATAGACAGAGGCTTAAATCAAGTGTGTGGAAATAATATGTTATTATTACTAGTCTTAACTCTGCTAAATTATAACCTATAAACCCTGCAACGCTTGACTTAAACATCCCATCCGTGTTTGCAGGAAATCTAAATGGTGATTTCCTTCTTTACTGCCTGCATTACAGGAGGATTTACTGTTGCCCCCACAGAGTGTATGTGAGGAGCGCGCTACCCAGGACGTCAGTGTAACCAGGCACGAGGGGTAAGCACAGAGCCCACATCATGTATGTATTCTGGGAGCCTTTATGTGCACTTAATTAGCTCAGCTATTGCTTTCATGGTTCATTTAGAAGCTTCATGCTTCATTAAATATCAATAAATTTTATCCTCAAAAAACCTTTTCGGTAAAGATACAATTGTCTCTTCAAGTGATAATCTCGTTAATGGATGTATATATTGCAAGTACGTCTACCGGCACTGACAAAACTCTGGATTGCCATGGTTGCGGTACCCTGAAGTAAAATGCAAATTTTATTCTATAGTTTAGAACACATGCCTCATCCACACATATTTTCTTACAGTAGGGGAAAAAAATCTTTTTTAACTTTCCCAGAATGATGCGTCTTTTAAGCTTCTATTTTTATTTTGTCAAGAATGCCTACTTCTGTTTCATAAGCTCCTTTTATCCATTACATTAATTCCAAGTTCTCTTTATTGGAAAGACAGCTTTTAGCAACTTTTCACTGCATGAAAGAGAAGTTTTCAGGAAACATGTGTTCTTCACTTCCCTGATACATATATCCAAAGAGGGCAGGGGTCACAATGAAGGGCTTATCCCTGTCAGGTATTAGAGTCGACTCTCACAGTGAATGATCTGGGCTATTCACCGCAAGCCAGGAGCAACTGGGTCAAGCTGGGGAGGGTCAGGATGGTGAAGGAAGAGCTTCATCTCCCCAAGCATAAACAGTACCTGCCAACAGCCCTCCCCCGCCTGCCGGGTCCAGCTCGTGTGGAGATATCCCCCAACCTGCTCAGTCAGGGAAGTTGTCACTCGCTTCCTCCCTTTCCTAGAGCACTTGGTTAAAGCCCCATTATAGAATGGATTATTATGTAGTATAGCTGTCCACCCATTCATTCAACAAAAATGTAGTTCTAAGGATACAATCGTAAACAAGACAAGTAAGATCCGCTTTTTCATAAAGTGTACATTCTAGCGATGAGGAGATACACAAAACAAATGAATGAATACATGAACGAGGTGATTTCATACAAGAAGTGCCACAAAAGAAAGCAAGCAGGTAGAGGGGACTGAGAATCATGGCGGCCAGGTGGTGGCTTCGGACTGAGTGGCAGGAAGGCCTGTGGAAGACACAGCGCATAAAATGAGATGCAGAGGGTGTGAAGAAAGCAGCCACCAGGAGGTTGATCCAGCCTGGTGTGTTAGAGGAAGGAAAAGAAAACCAGGCTGGCTGGAATGTACTCAGCAAAGCGGAACATGGTACCAGATAAAATTGGGGATGACTTGCCAATCTCCTGACTTGAGACTATGAGCTCCCAGAAAACAGGGCCTGTGTCTTTGCTGAGCCTGCACCTCTGGTCCTTACTGTCGTATCTGACTCATGGTCAACAAGCAATGAGTTGAATGAATGAACTGAGTGAGCCACTCCCCAGGGTCACATGTAAAAAACACTGAGGATATTTTTCTATTGCTTTGCACATTCTGCCTTCTCTCAGCCCTCTCAATACGGATGATCACGTTCTACCCTTTCTAGGCAAAGATAACATACCATGTACTCTTACTCCTGGAGAAGTTCTTTTCGTTATTTTTCCATCAGAGATGATAAATTTGTGCCTAGAGGTCCATGTGGTTTCACTGATGGCTCTTGTAACCAAGAGTGAAATACATTCAGGAGGGAAGAACCAGGAGTTAAAAGGGCAGCCCAACGGGGTTTCAAAAAGTAGCTCAGAAGAGTTCAGACTCACATCCTAGGATCAGTTTATTTATATAGTGCTTCGATTCAGCCAATAACAGCCAACCAAGAGGGAACATTAATATTAATGTCATCCCTGTCATCATCATCATCGTCTCTTTGAACACAAAATAATATAAATGAACTTTCACGGTGGCCTTTATTATGATGGATGAAAAGAAAGAGAAGAAGGAGACAGGCTGCTAGAAATACTTCCATTTCCATCCTACAAACCATTTTCAGTCCTTCCAAAACTGGTTTATGTTACCTCCTCTGTTTCTTTCTCCGAACAGGCATGGTCGATGGGAGACAATTTCTGAATAAGGGATGAATGAACGCCTGGTTTCATTTCTTCACAATAACTCCCAGTGGTGATAAGGAACGGACCGTGTTGGCAGTGACAGGCTTCGAGACCACCACAAATCCAGAAAGCCAAGTGTGACCACATTGGATATGTGTGGGAAATGCAAAACTCGCTGGATTTATGCACACCAGTAAAAATTCCAAAGGGGCCTGATGCCAGGAAAATGCCTTATTTTGTCAGAAAGTACATCTCCCACACAGCAGCAGGTCTGGTATAGCTTGAGCCACATGTTAAAAACAAAGCAAAGTGACATGTGATACGGGCCTCACTGCCTGATGACAGAATTCACGAGCTGTCTTCACTCTGAGCTTTTCTGGAACAAACGGAGTCCACAGAGCCTAAGCCTGCTTGACGGCTTTGTCTTATTATCATGTTGTTTTCTGCAAAGTTCTTGCCTTTTAGGTAACTAAGGCTTACTTTTCTTGTTACAATTCCAAGATTTATTCCCAAATTACCAATTATTAAATGATAATCTAATTCTAAGGAACTCTGTACTTTCCAATCTATTCTATAGCCAAGTTAGTGTTTCAGACATACTGACCCTTCTTCAACTTCTGGAAGCATGTATGCGACTTCAAAAAACACTCAAATCAACTGGTAAAGCACATAGTGGCACTTCTCCTGATAGTCACTGTGTGGACTACACTTCAGAATCTCCATGGGTAATCATCGGAGTCTAGAGTATGCTGGGTTTTTTTTTTTTATTATGTTATGTTAATCACCATACATTACCTAATTGGTTTTTGATGTAGTGTTCCATGATTCATTGTTTGCGTATAACACCCAGTGCTCCATGCAGAACGTGCCCTCTTTAATACCCATCACCCGGCTAACACATCGCCTCACCCCAGTCCCTCTAGAACCCTCAGTTTGTTTCTCAGAGTCCATCGTCTCTCATGGTTCGTCTACCCCTCCGATTTCCCCCCCTTCATTCTTCCCCTCCTGCTATCTTCTTCTTTTTTTTTTTTTTTAACATAGAATGTATTATTTGCTTCAGAGGTACAGATCTGTGATTCAACAGTCTTTCACAATTCACAGAGTATGCTGGTTTTTTGAAACCATATTGAAACCCATATTTTTAAAAACATTGGCCTACTTAAAAATCTCATTTTTTGGTCATATTTTTTGTTTTGTCACTTCTGTGACATCTGCTCTGACCTGGATCCTAAGAGTAAAAAGAGCTTTACTTACTCTGGGCAGAGGAACCTTGATGGCAATACATGGCTTCCAAACACCCCTTATGGGCTCATTGTGTTTTCTTTCCCCCTTAGTCAGTACCTGTCTGTCTCCCTCTTGTGTAGCCCTGATTGTGACAGTTTGGAACCAGGTGCCTTTCTTGCTGCATCGGTTTCCCAGGGCTGCCACAAGAGAAGTACCACAGACTGGGTGGCGTTAAACAATGGAAATGTATTCTTTCACAGTTCTGTCTAGAAGTCTTAACCAAGGTGCTGGCAGAACCATGCTCTCTCTGCAGGTTCCCGGGGAAGATCTCTCCCTGCCTCTTTCCAGCTTCTGGTGGCTTCCAGCAATCCCTGGCATTCCTTGGCTTGCAGACATATCACTACAATCTTTGCTTCTGTCATCAATTGGTGTCCTCCCTGTGTGTCTTCTGTGTTCAATGCGTTCTTCGTCCCGTGTCCATGTCCAAATTAGGCCCCGCCCTAATCCAATGTGGCCACACCGTTTAACTTGATTACATCTACAAAACCCTATTTCCAAATCAGGTGACATTCTGGGATTCTAGGGAGACATTTTTTGGGGGGTGGGGGGACACTATTCAATTGCTAAGCCAGCATCCTCTCAATTACTACTTGTCCCACGGAGTATGAAGGACATTGGTATCTGAAGAACATTATAGACAAAATAATTACTCAGGAAGAAAGGAAAAGTGACACAATTCAATGAAGAAGTCTACCAGGAAAAATGCCGGCAGCTTGGTGGTTTCAGGAATGAGGCGTTCTCACCCTGAAGTCAATTACCAACAGATCATCACACACAAGCCTACCAAGCATCTCTTCAGGAAAGTATCCCTTCTGGCTGAACCAGCCTCTTCTCTGGACCCAGCTCCGTAAGAGGGGGGGAGGGGGGCTTCTTCTACCCACCTCTCACACCAGCTACATGGGGACAAACAGGAGAAATGCCAGTGATGCTCAGACATGATGCTTGACACTCTGGACACATTATATCATCGCCTCCATCAGAGAAGGGAAGAAACTAAAGGTCACAGAGATAAAGCCATCAGCCAAGTCATACAGGAGAGTTAGGATCTGAACAGACCTGCCTGTGTCCAAAGCGGATGCCTCATTTTTTACATCTGAGTGGGAACACACGTGCATATGCACACACACCCCCTTCAGAAACAACCATTTCATTTACTCTGTATTTGAATCACATCATTTTCTTAATCCAGAAAATATTAGAACCAGAAGACAGCTTAGACATCAGCTAACACCATAATTTCATTTTATAGATGAACACACAGCAGACCAGAAATGATAACTGAATGACTTCTCCAAGATCACGGGAATAAGTAGGGACCACGCTGGGAAGAGAGCCTCAGACTCCTGGCCCCCAGTCTAGCCTCTCTGGCAGCAGGCCGTAGTCTACGCAGTAAGGCCATATTTCACAGACGGTCGGTGTGGTGGTTTGGAGTATGGACACCGGAATGAGACTGCATGGATTCAGATCTTGGCTCTCACTTAGATATGTGGCCAGCCACTTCCTGTCTTAACCTCAATATTCTGAACTGTAAAAAGGAGGTAATGAAGACATGAGTCACGTCGTATCCAGTATCTAACGGGACTGTTGAGGGGAGTAAATGGGCTTAGAATAGTGCAGAGTGTGCAGCAAATGCTTAGTACAGGTTAGTTGTTGGGAGCAGCTCTGCTGTGGTTTTATCACTACACAATTCTTATTTTTGTGTTACTATGATCATCATCATCATCTAATAAAAAGCTACAAATGAGCGACTGCAGTGTTTTCATCATCATACGCTTCTAGCAGCCACACTGGCTGCAAGTCTTCATTCAAGGACACAGTGGTACAGTGATTTCCTGGTCCTTCCTAATAATTAACTTCAATCGTATTTCATAATCTACTGTATGCCGATCCGATTGCCCTGTTTTCCTCTAAACACAAAATGTGCAAGGGGTCTATATCCTGGTTTTAATTTCCCTGATTGTGTGAGTCCACATTTAACTGCCTTCTTCAAACGACAGTGGGTCATTTACAGTCCTGACAAGCCAACAGTGTTATTACATCCTGACTCCGACAAATCCTTGCTCTCCTCTCTCTCTGGTCTTATCTCTTTGAGCCTCAGGAAGGCAAACCCTGGGAAAATTATACAAACAGCCCCAAATATTTGAAATCAGCATTGTCTTCACATGCGTATGCCTCTCCAAAAGCTTAGAGCGTTTCTCTTTCAGTTTTATTCTTTCATTAGCCCAAGGCTTGCTAATTAATTGGAATTTTCCAGGGCTTTTGTTGCTGTGACAAAGGCAAACAATGCAAAAGCTCATTCTTTCTTGTTAAAGAGGTCTATCCACCCTCCAAAGTGTAGCATGAAGAGGGAGGGGTGAGAGGGAGGATTAAGTCGACTTTGAAAGGGTTAGACTTTGTGGGTTCCTGCCCCCCTCCCCCACAGCTGCCTTCATCGTCACCAAACCTGATTTATGGGAAGTGACATCTTAACCATGGCTTTCATCCCTCTAAAGGAGAGGCTGCTTGGAGGGCATTATGTTGGATCTAAAATTAGATGGCAAAGAACATCCTATAAGCATGGAACAAACAATATTGGGAAGTAAAAGATACTGTATTAGTTGAGAGGTTCTATGTGAGAACAAAAATTCATGGATCAGGAAGGAAGGGAGTAAAACCTAAATGAACACTCCCAAGCGAGGCACAGAGCAGACCTAAAGGAAATAAAAAGATGCTTAATCTTGGCAAAAATAGCACTGCTTAAACCAAAGATAGCAGAGCAGCTGGATGCTAGGAGTAGAGAAGGGGAGTGAAGACAGATTAATTCTAAATTTTGTTCCTCGTTTCCCTTTCAAAGCGTCATGCTATGGCTTGATACACTGGGTTACTGGAACTCGCGGGTTCCCCATGGGCTGTGTTTCATCCACACTGTGAGAAGTCCTATGGACGAAGGGTAAGGGAAGCTGGAGGGGCCCTCCAACACGGTGACAAAGCCATTTCCAACATCACCCCTGCAGAGTTCCTTTTGATAGAAACACCTACTTGAAAATCCAAGGCATAGGTGTACATATATGTAGGTCTCATCCTAGACTTCTTAAAACCACATTGTTTTCCATAGGAGAAAAAGGTTTTCTAATTTACTTGTTCATAGGTAAATGTTTATCAAAAACATTTTGTAACAATGGACCCACACATTGTGACGTGGAGCTACCCCTAGAGTTTTGTGCAGCAGAACCTGGAAAGCCTTCAAAACATCTTCCCCTCCAGGCTGATGCCTAAAAGGCAATCACTCCAGTCACACCAAGGGACCCGTGGTTTGGAATAAGTCGCATGTGAGGTGTCTGTGCAGGGATCCAGGTAGATCTAGAGACGCAGTGGAAGGGAGGGTCCGGAAATAGGGCTAGAACTAGGCTCAGGGGGAATCAGTAAGTACGGAGTTTTCAAAGCAGATGGGATTGCTCAAGGGTCACACATCCAGGGGACACAGGATAAGAACAAGGACAGAGCTCTGAGAGTCTCCTGTTCAGGGGTGTAGGCAAAAAGGAATTTGCAGAAGAAGAGAAAGGGGGCTTGGCATGGGGTGGGGTGAACAGGAGGGAGCAGGATGGGAGGGGAATATGCCACAGTATTTAAAGGCACAGACTCTCGAATGAGACCACTTGGCTTCAAATTGTGGAAGCACTGCTTACAGGACTTGGAACCCCAAAGCACAGAATTTCCCTCCACTGGAAAACAGCAAAAACAGTACATCACATAGTTGTTCTGATGCAAAAGTCCTCGACACAGTGTCTTGCTCATCTGACATATTCAAAAACTGATAGTCATGATTAATGTTTATTAAGAAACAACAGGAATAGATACATAAGGTCATGGGTGATAAGAGCATCCCAGATCCTTCCCTGGAACTGCTCAGAATACACTGAAGGGTGGAAAGGAAAGTCTCAGCACAGGAGACATGGCGGGGGGGAGGGCGACACCATAAGGCAAAGAGAGGCCACAGGCTGAGGAAGATGGGGGCCCCCAGCTGATCCTTCACAGAAAGGAGGCGCGTGGTGTTTGGTGGCTGAGAGGTGACGTGGACACAGACCAGTAGTGGCAGAGTGAAAGACCGCCACACCGGAGACGGAGTTCCAGTTCTGGGCTGACCACTCACCTGCTGCTCATCCTAGGTAAGGTTCCTTCCCCTTCCAGAGCTTCCGTTTTACACATGCAAAAGGGCTCCTCAGGCCCCTCCCGGTCCTCACCACGGTTCCCTGAGGCTCAACAGCTACACTCAGCGCAGTGACCCTGGTGAAGACATCAGGGGTCTTAACAAGAAACAGAACCAAGAGTCACCTGCAGTTCAGCTACAGGGTAAGGTGTGGAAACGGCCCTCCTCCTCATTTCCCCTCTGTTTGCCCCAAAACCAGAGCTGAGAGAAAGGAAAAGGAGAAAATCAACTGAATCGAAGTTGAAACCAAAGCAATGTTTCTGCTCACCAGTAACCCCGACAGAGCTCTGAGGATGCAGCGGACAAGGTGGACGTAAGAAAGACACTGCACACCTCACACGGATCCAAATGCACAACTGGAAATGAGCTCAATTACCACCGGACCCCACAGGATAAAGAGCAGGCCTACCTAGTCCACAAGCCTCCTTCTACAAGGGAGAGAAACGACTGCCAAGGTGCAGAGACTTGCAGAGGCGTGAACGGTCAGTGACACGAGGCTGGACTAGGAGCCTGTTTGCTGACTCAGTTCAGCGCCGATTCCATAGAAGTATGCCGCTAACTGGTCAAAATCCAAATTATGACATGTTCTCTTAAGAGATTTTGTGTGGGATGTAATAGGAATGACTGACTACAGTTGCTAAATTCTTGGGAAAGCTTGGATTTCCCCATTTTCAAGGAAAGCTGAGAAGACAACCAGGAAAAGAAAATAAAACATATGAGCCCTCTACTACGTGCCAGAAATCCTGCAGTGTGACGTCACATATGTTCCCGCATAAGCCTCACCACTCTGTGGGTCTTAGAGGTTCTGAGCTCCCCAAGGAGAAGGGCATCACACACATCCACGAATCCTCGTGCTCCGTGGAGTGCTGGAACACAGTACGTGCCCAAGGTACACTTGCAGAATGAGTGTAAGATTTTCCTGGTGCACAAAGTGAGGATCAGAGAGATTAAGACGTGTATCCAAGAGGGTCACATCGCTGGTAAATGTGGCAGCACTAGAATTTGGATTTGGGATTATCTGGCCCCCATGGCGTATTCATGTGCCTCTTACTGCATGACCTGACCTTGAAATGCTTCTCTCCAACCCCAACAAAAACACGTCTTTTCTAACAGACAGACTGGCAGATGTATATCACACTTGTGGCTATTGCATCCTCTTCTTTAAATCCTAGGTTGCTTTCAAAGTGTTTCTTTCGAAATACCATCCTTGGTCTAGCTGCTCCTCTCCACTGACCGAGCGTGGTCAGGATCTCCAAGGGCACTGATGAGAACACATGATCTCAAGGGCCCGCAGCGAGGAGGTGCAGAACCATGGGAGGAGCTCACTGGGCTCCTGAGAAATGTTTCTATCAGGTAGAAGTATCATAACTGGCCTGGTCATAGGCATTCTTTCCTTCCCTTCTTGATAACAAAGGTTCCAACTTGCAGCAAGCAAGTCAGACCAACTGTTGTCTTTCTCTTCTCTCCTGCTCTGTCTCCTCTCTTGCTTTCCAAAGCTTCAGACTAGCTCTCTGTTGTAAATGACTCTCTAAAGTATATCCAAAAATGAAGGGCTTTTTTCCCCCTAATTATATATATATAAGTCAGGTCTTTCAGATACTTTTTATTTGAAGCTGTTCATTGGACTCTATTTTTCCATCCAAGGAAGCCCAAAGAAATGAATAATGAATGATCCAAAACAGACTCCATTTGAACAGTTCTGTATATTATATGCAAAAAAATGTTCCCACAACAAAGTCACTAAATGAATGTCACTATGCCTGAATAGTGGAGTAAAATTAAATTGTGATAAAAGCAAGTTGTTTAAAGGATCTTTAGTTCATGTCTACCAAATTACCGTGAACATTATGTGCTAAACAAAGGCTCTGATACTCCCAGTATTAAGTAATAGAAACATTTTGAGAAATAAGCCAACATTTTTACTTTAAAAAAGATTTATGTATCATTTTCTGGTTTTATGGGTATTGTGATTGTCCTCCAAACCTTTGAATAGTGTCAAATTCTTTTCCAGCTGAATATTCTGCTCCACTATGTTCTCTTCAATGCTGGAGGCCATGTTGGGATGTCTTATGGTAAATTGAACAAGGAACTCCATGGAAATCGACGTAAGTCTTTGTCCCTGGCTAGGCCTAATCACTGAAACAGTGCCATGTTTAATACAGATTCTCTAACTGGTATGTAAGCAGGAGATCTGGTTAATGAAAATCACAATAGCCAGGTAGGAAAATATTTAATTTATAAGTGATGAGCTATTTAAACTAAATCTTGGATTTTTTTTCCCCTGGATTCAAAGATCATCACCATCTTTGATGAGGAAGACGGAGAGAGCAGACTGTCCCACCTCCACACTCCAGGCATCTCTAACCCTTAGTTAATTCTTGGCCAAGGTTCTGCTGCTGTCGACGTTGTCTACTGGCAGTTCTCTGGACTTTAATCTCATAAATGAGGCTCCTACTGCTTGGCCTACACAAGGAAAGCATGAAGAATGACATCAAGAGCTCTACTTTGCATTCACTGATCTTTAAAAAAAAAAAAAAAAAAACAGCATTACTAGCCCCAGATTCTGGAAGTTACTAAAACAGCTTTGAAAGTCCTGAGTTTACCAAGGCTTTGAGATAACTCCATGATGTTGTCGGAAGTAAGGTCTAAAGATGTTGCTTAGTGTAGAGAGGCAGAAAGTACACAAGAGAATGAGCTGAAAGGTCTGGCTGCTAGTCTCACAGCTCCCACTTATATGTGAGCCAGGATTTTCCTTTGCTCCAATGGACCCTGGGACATTTGGTGAAATCACTAAGGTCTCTATATTAGATAACAGTATGTATCAGTATTAATTTTCTGATTTTGATACTGTTCTGTGGTCACACAGAGAACTTTCTTGTTTTTAGGAACTATACACTAAAGATTAAGCACCATGTCTGCAACTTACTCTAAATGGTTCAGAAAAAAATAGAGGGAATAATAGAGAAAAGTTAACATCTGGAAAATCCGAGTAAAGAGTAAAAAGGAATTCTTTATACTGTTCTTGAAATCTTTGTTCTGTCTGAAATTATATCAAAATAAAACTTAAAATAGGGGCACCTGGTTGGCTCAGTTGGTTAAGTGTCTAACTCTTGATCTCAGCTCAGATCATGATCTCAGGGTTGTGATCAGGTCATGATCTCAGGGTCGTGAGACTGAGCCCCACGTTGGGCTCCACACTGGACGTGAGCCTGCTTAAGAGTCTCTTCCTCTCCCTCTGCCCCACCTCCACCCTGCTCACGTGCGCTTGCTCTCTCTCTCTCTCTCGCTTTCTAAAAAAATAAATAAATAAAAATAAAATTTGGGGTGCCTGGGTGGCTCAGTCAGTTAAGCATCTGATTTGGGCTCAAGTCATGATCTCAGGATCCTGGGATTGAGCCCAGTGTCAGGCTCCCTGCTCAATAGGGAATCTGCTTTTCCCTCTCCCTCTGCCCCTCCCCCCGCTTGTGCACGCTCTCTCTCTCAAATAAATAAATAAAATCTTAAAAAATAAAATAAAAAATAAAAATAAAACTTAAAATAAATGCTGGCTATATAATTGGCAATCAGTAAATATTCACAAAATGCCACTTTAACTACTCTTTGGATCCAACTTAGGCATGTGAGCTGGTGTTAGAGTACCTGACTGGCCTGACAGGAAGCCTCTAGCCCACTCTGCCATGAACAGTGAATCAAAGTCTCTGAGATAGTTATCCAGGAGCATGCACCGATCTCGTTCTCCTAGCACACGCCCAATACAACATCCCAAAGATCGAGCATTGGGTAGAGTCAACACGTTGCTCTCAACCCAAAGTAGGCAAGTCTCATTCAGGACTAGAATGTATAGTGGAAGTCCTTTCCCCACTCTGCAGAGTCTTTAGAAAGGTATCCACGTTCTGTCCAACATGCCTATGTTCACGGTGTGTGTTTTAGTAGCAGCTACCTAAATTCACATGAGCAGGAGCATTCCAAAGGCTTCCGCTATAAATACTAAGTAAAAAACTTCCATGAACTGGGGATCACACACAGAGTCAGGCAGGGAACACAATGAGATAGAAAAATGAATTGGTTAATTAACAACTATTTAATTAAGAAATCAAGTACCTAGAACTGTGCTCATGATACTCAGCACATACAGATCACACAAAGGGAGTCATATGAGAGGGATCGAGTTTCTATCTAAGGATGAGATTTATCACCCCCATGGACATGGTGAATGCACTTTTATTAGAATCACCTGTAAGTCATATTTAGAATACCAGGTACTCACTCCTCAAATGCTATGATCTTCCATCATGGAAGGGATATTTATTAAATTCAGTTCTGCAGGGATGGACAGGACAATATACATGTAAGTACAATATTCACCCAAACAGCAGGGAGATAAAAGTTTGGGGTTTTTTTTATTCACTAAAAGAGAGTCTCGGGAATAGCTTAAGCCTTCAAAAATGAAATGTGTTATACCCAAGCACGTAATAATGATCCCATAGAAGCTGCTTAGAGAAAGACTAGATTACAATTTAACCTATCCCATCCTGTTCTTCACATTAAAAGAAATGATAAACTCTCTCTTCAGGCTTCCATTTTTAGTGAGGAAGGAAGGAAGGCAAGCAAATAGATGGAATAAACCTCATTCACTTAATTTGAAAATCAGATGCAGACTTCAAAATTTGGAATAAGGAAAGATTCTCGCTGGTTGAATTCTTTAAAGAATTCATCTTTAGCTGAGAGGAGAACTGCTTACATCATCCAGTGTGACCTTTAATGGATTGATAAGTTATCACATGATATAGAGCTTTATGACATAAGCAGTCGTATGGAAGGAATCTGCCTAAGATGGTTTAAACTTCTTGTCTTTTAAGGTAGATTAAGCTTAAAACTGGGTCTCCAGTGTCTGGACTTTGCAGGTTTTTGATGGGTGGGAATAGAACTATAGTACCACACACACAACAAACGCCCCAGTGTCCACTGGCTAAAGAGGGCTGGCTCCTAAGGAATAAAAATTTAAGTCATTTAAAAAGAAACTACAACCAAAGGTTGAGAAATCCATGTATTTTGCTTGTATTTGAGATAATAATGACCAAAAGAATTTTTGTGAATGTTGTTAATTCCAACAATTAATAGATTTGCTGAACATCTCTTTTTTGTAAAACATCTCCTTTATACTAGGTACCTTGTATTTAAGGGTTTGTGAAAAGTGAAGTTTAGCTCTGCTTCCAAATGCTAGGATCTGAGAAAAAAAAAAACAAAAAAACACGTGTCCCCCAAATGAATCACATTCAGGCTTGGAATAAATCCACATAATTTTCTTATTTACTTAAAAAGTCTTGTATTTGCATCTGTCTTTCTTACTATATCGATGAGCTTTCTTCTCTGGAGTATGGCTCAGCTCCAACCCTCAGTATCTACAGACTCTTTGCTCTTCCATCCCTAAGAGTAAGCTGGGTGCTGACAGGAGTGTAGGATCTTCTAGTCCACTGAGGTCACCAGGTGCCCATATCAAAAAACCAACACAAGCAGTTTCTTCCACTGAAAATTCAGAGCGGACTCTATGCATCTAAGATTATCCCAAATCCTGTCGTACAGTATTTCTAAAGCATTTTCTAAAACATCAACGATAGACAGCACTCTCTGGACCTGAGTTTCGGTAGTATACTTGATAGAAAAGTTTTTGTAATAAATGATAAATGAAGGAGTGAGTGAGTGAATGAATAGTGAATGAGGAGGTGTCGTCTGAGATGAATTATGGCACAAAGAGCATTGTGTGTGCTCTGCACAGGTATGGGTGAGGGAAGTCTCTAACAAGGCAGACACTGTACAAAAGTCTCTGGGCAACATGCTCAGACTATGCAATACTTACCGCCACTCACTGTTAGAAAGACTGCGAGCTCTCTGCAAGCAGGGCTGTCTGAGTCAGGGGTCTTACTCCCAAATGCCCACCCAGGCCAGGCAGAGGAGAGGAGCATGAATCCATCTGGAGCACAGGGGCCAGCTGCCTTCATGTAGGAGAGAGGGAGGGCTGGATACGGCTGGTTGCTCTTTCAGCTTCCCGCGAGAAGCTGAAGGTCTGAATTTTGATATGCAATCCTCTCACTTCTAAATGTTAGCTGTTATTTTTTCTTAACACTACGTGGAATTAACAAAACGCAGGTGTTACAGGTCACATTCCGCCACGGACTCTCCCTTCTTAACCTCCAACCTAAGCCTGTCTACATATCATCAAGAACTTACTACCTAGTTTTTACCTTATCTTCAAGTCTGGCAAAGGATGGGAGGTGGGAGCGGCAAACCAGCGTCACTGAAGAAATCACCCACAACAGAATGGGAAAACCAAGTATCGCTTTCACGTGGTGAAATTCCAGGAAGGGCTCATGGAATACAAAATCCTGAATGCCCTCAGCAATTCCGCTCACACCTCACTCAGCACTGTTTCCTCCTATTTGACCCCCCACCAATGTGCCCCTAACTGTTCTTATTTATTAATCATGCCAGATAGGTCTTCTTTTCTTTTTGTAAATAGCTTCAAATTCTTTTTGAAAAGAGGTGGTAAAATCCAAAATAAATAAATAAATAAAGTCTTTCATATGCTCATGATATTCTAATTACAGGCAAGTGTATCACTATATTTAGGAGCTATATAGTTTTAACACAAGGAGTGATTCCTGAAGGGTGAGATTTTCAATAAATGTTATTGAAAAATTCTATACCCAAAATTCATCATTGGAAAATACTGAAAGATCCTTATTTCAAATGAATTATGTTCTTAAGCCTTTAGCAAGAGACAGAAATCTTAGTCTGAGCACCCAGTTAAAACACAGACACATAGACACACACACACATTTTCATATAGAAAAATAACCTAAACACTCCTATAAATTAAAAAAAACACTTAGATTTCCACATCTCTATCTCAGTTATAACCCTCATATTTTGATATATTTGGACCTCTGCAGGAAAT
Source organism: Phoca vitulina (assembly GCF_004348235.1). NCBI lineage: Eukaryota > Metazoa > Chordata > Mammalia > Carnivora > Phocidae > Phoca > Phoca vitulina. Next base: position 5,270,980 of record NW_022589740.1, on the reverse strand, counting down.
TTTACTTAAGTAGGTAATTACGACCATGAAAAACTTTTGGAGCAACGACATCTCTAGAAGAAAAATCAATTAAATAATAGTTGGTCCCTGTAAAATAAAGGTAGATATAAATATGCAAAATATAAAGGAATAACATGTGTATTTCTTCATATTACAATAAGAAGCATTTGAGTTCTTGTTATCAGGAAATGAAATAGCCCTCCCATCTCGCATCTACTTAGAAAACACAACTCATGAACCTCAGCTCAAATATATTGCTTGGACATCCTAAGGAAAATACACAAATGGAAAATTTTCAATTCACTGATTTAAATTTTTAAAAAAATGAGTTCCAGAAATTCTGATGATAAAATGGCATGCAAAAAAATATATATAAATTCTTTCAACTTAGAATATTTAATTCCTAAAAGACATAGGGTCTAAGTACACATTGTGTTCTGAAACAATACCTCAGTGAGAATCAAGAGAAGAAAAAGAAAACTGGATTATGCAAAAAGAGATCAGTACATATATCATAAATTATCTGACATTTTTATAAATCTGCCACTAGTTTCCTTTTAATGCATATGCTAAAGAAGCAGATGCTAAGTCTGTAAACTGTGAATTAAGCTCCCTTTAAATTAATTGTTCCTTTGGAATTAATGGCATTTAAAACCTGTGCTGTGGTTCCTTCATCGTAGATGCATGTGCCAATTTCTTGTCCAGGTTCCCAGGCTAGGTTCCAGGAGGCAGTAAACACTGATTCCATTTTTGATTATTTAATGAGTCATTTGCATCCTATTTACACATTGGCATCTGACCTGACTTCGTATTAGGTTCTTCCAACATGAGCCCTCAGGTCTGCAAGGATCTCTACCTGACCACCTTCCCAGCAAATATGGCCAGTGATGTTTGGAGAAGTGAGATAACTCAGGCCAAGGGCACAAAGGAATGAGAGCCAGAGAACACCCACCAAAAGTGATGGCCCTCCCTAAGCACCCGGGGCTTCTGAGACCAGCATTTCTTCCTTCTTTTAAAAAGTCAATAGTCCAAACAGGAGGCTTCCTCAGAAGTTATTTCAAGGCCTTTCTAGATGGTCTCCCTATGTCCAAATCCTCTCCTGCTAACTGGACCTCAGAATTCCTCCATCAGAGCCCATATTCTTAGCTACAAGCCTTCTAATTAAAGGCAAATGCACCTAAGAAAGGGAACATCAAAACCTGTTAATGGTGTTACTCTTTCCAACATGGAGGATGAGGATTTGACAGCGGTTTTCTAGAAGGGCAAAGAGGTAGACAAATTTAGGGCACCGGGCAGTGGAGTGAGGAGACACAGAAGAAATGGTTGCTCAGCAGCTCTGAAACTTACTTTGTGCTGGGCGCCTTCTCCAAGTCACAAATAACATAATAAAGAGTTGGACCTCCAGCTACTGAAGACAAATGACTGTGATTTTTATATATCCCCTGAGACACACACATAAACATACACAAAGTGCTTAACCATAGCAGTCCACAGCCCTGAAAAACAGCAATCACCATTTGTTGTTCTCCTGAATTGCCAGAAGGATCTACTCATCTAGGACTACCCTTCTGACTCTTAGGATTATATCTACCCAAGTCTCTACTGTACACGGTCAAAGCCCAAGTAACTTCCCCCTTAAACAACTCCCACAATAAAGGGAGGAGGCCCAGAGGAAGTGAAGCAATGTAACAAACACAGATTGAAGGTGTCTTTTACATCAACCTCATGCATTATGTTATCCACATTACCTGTCTTCTCTTGCTTTAATAACACCATAAAGGAGGTATCATCATTCTCATTTGGCAGATGAAAAAAACTGAGGCTCAGAGAGTTTCCAAATTTGGTCAGTTGCATAGATAGGAAATGAGGTAGCCAGGGCTGAAACCCAGGGCTTCTCCTTTTTGTGAGCTAGAAGAAAGTGTCTTTATGTTGATGTATCCTCTTTGAAGCCCAACACTGCCATTATACTCTCCCCAACATAGAGCCAGAGTTGCTTGATGCTAACTTGAAAGACTCAGGGAGCAATTGTTGCCAGTAGACAAGTAGGAGTGTGCTGAACCCCAAATGATGTGTAGAAATCTCTCTGTTCACAGAACCAAAACAGGGCAGTGAAGGCAGACTCTGGCCCTTTCGTCATGCCTGGGTTATATCAGAAAATAACCCAGGACCTGGATTTGGGTGGCACCTTCCGTGGTCAAAAAGAGAAAAACTTCATTCTCCCTTTTAAGAAAGTAACACATACACAATGTGGAAAACTGGGGAAATATTTTAAAAGTCAAAGAAGAAATTAATAATTACTCATAATCTCACTGCCCAGAGACAATCATAGCATTTTAGGTTATTCTCTCTAGACTTCTCTATACCTATTCATATTTTTTAAAGATTTATTTGAGAGACAGAGAGTGAGCAAGTGTGGGGCAGAGGGGCAAAGGGAGAGGGAGCGAGAGTCTTAAGCAGACTCCGCACTGAGTGTGGAGCCTGATGCGGGGCTCAATCCCATGACCCTGAGATCATGACCTGAGCCAAAACTAAGAGTCGGACGCTCAACTGACTGAGCCACCCAGGTGCCCCATGTATCCATTCATATTTTGAAAGCATTCCAGCCTACACCTTATATGAAGTTCTATTCACTTAATGTATATTAAAATGGTTTTAACACTTCTCAAGAAGCTATTTGTATACTTAATTTTAATATTTCACCATACAGACATTACCAGTTTGCTTAACTTTTCCTTTACTGTTGTGCATTTAAGGTAGAGATGATTTTTCACTAAAAAAAATACTGCAAAAAACATTTCTATTCACATTTATTTTACTGTATTTCAAATTGTTTTCTTAGCATCAATTTCTGGAAGAGGGATTGTTAGGCTATATGCGGGAATGAGGGGCAACACTTAATCCTCGACAGCATGAACACCCCCTAGTCAGCAAGCACACACGAACCGGTCAGAAAAGATGTGGCTTGTAAACATCTGCTAGGCTGTACCAGAGTTTACCAGTTGATAGGGTGAATGTATCTTAAATATTTTGCAAGCTTTCTATATAAATATGGCCCCCAAAGCACACGATGAGAACTCCAAACTCAACGTATTCTGCTTATCCATTGAGTGTTATCTTCTTTGCCAATTTGATAGGCTTATGCAAAAAAATAAAAAATAAATCACCAGTGTTTTCATTTCTATTCCCAAATTCATTGATGTCAAGCATTCTCTAAAAAGGCTTACTTCTAGTTTATTCTTTGTATTTGAGTCTATTTCTATTTTTCTTTCATTTGTTCATTTGTTTTTTAGATTCCACATATAAGTGAAATCATGTGGTATTTCTTTCCCTGTCTGACTTACTTCACTTAGCATAATACTCCCATCCACACTGCTACAAATGGCAAGATCTCTTTTTTTTTTTAGGGCTGTGTAGCATTCCATTGTGTATATATATGCTACATCTTCTTTATCCATTCAACTATGGATGAACACTTGGGTTGTTTCCATATCTTGGCTATTGTAAATAATGCTGCAATAAACATAGGGGTGCATGTATCTTTTTAAATTAGTGGTTCTTTTTTTCAGGTGGTTGCCCGAGGGGAGGGATGAGGGGACAGGCAAAATAGGTGAAGGAAATGAAGAGGTACAAACTTCCAGTTATCAAATCAGTTATGGAGAGGAAAAGTACAGCACAGGGAACAGAGTCAACAAAATTATAATAACCTTGTATGGTGCCAGATGGAACCACACTTCTCATGGTGAGCATTTCATAATGTATACTGTACATAAATTCTCGAATCACTAAAGCTAATATATGTCAACCACACTTCAATTAAAAAAAATTTTAAAGGCTTCTTTCTTCATTATGAATGTTCTCTTCATGATTCTATTTACCTGTTGGTTGGCAGCTTATGCCCTGGTTTCCTTTTCATAAGTTGTAACAATAAAATAAGACAGGAGAGCCAGGGGATCAGGAGCCACATTCCAGACCTAGTCCCTGCCATTAACTAGTTGGAACACTTGGGGCTAATCACTTCACATAGACCAAAAGCTCTCCATTTTTGGATGACATGGTCAAGAGAAATTTCACACACAGCTAAATGTAGAAAACAGATCAAAGCAAAGGTGCTGGGGCCAAAGCAAGGGAGATTTCCTTCTTAATACACTCAATCCCCTGCCCCCCATAGCTTCCAGGACACCCTGGAGAACCCTAGTGTCCTGAAGAATAAAATAAAACATCATGAGCATGCTGGTTCTTAAGATCTCATTCAGCTTCGGGTGCCTGGGTGGCTCAGATGGTTAAGCGTCTGCCTTCAGCTCAGGTCATGATCTCAGGGTCCTGGGATCGAGTCCCGCATCAGGCTCCCTGCTCGTTGGGAGCCTGCTTCTCCCTCTGCCTCTCTCTCTCTCATGAATAAATAAATAAAATCTTTAAAAAAAAAAAAAAAAAAAAGATCTCATTCAGCTTCTATGAAACCAACCTTTCCCAAGGTGCAAAAGGAAAATACCACCAGGACTTGGTGAGTTCAGGAAGCCAGCAATCCCAGAGACATAGTAAGAAGCCTTCACATGGAAAGTATTCTTGGTCAGTCTGAAGGTTTCTCTCTCTCTCTCTCTCTCTCTCTAAGTACAGTTGGTACAGAGAGGGAAAAAAAAAAAAAGCAATACTGAATAAGCTATGTGACAGAAAGACAGGAGTTTTCCAAATGCTGAATGTTTCCAGCAGATGTATCAGCCATTCTTCAGAATTCACGAACTCCCACCACAGCTTGGGTCCTGGATGAGACAAATCAATGTGAAATATTTCCTCCTCCATTCTTCCTGCTGAAGCGGAGAGGCAAAGCACATTGATTATCACTACCTTCAGGGAAATATAGTGATTTATGGAGCGAAGCCAGCAATCACTATGTTCTTTCTCAAAAGCCCCACATTTCAGTAAATCTTTTCATGGGACTGTTTCTTATTCTTAAAGATATGCTCTTATGTCCAAGTGAACTAGGACTCTGGTCAGTTGCATAATGAAAGAGGAGTAGGTGGCCTAGACATTCATGAAAGGGGTATCAGGGGTGGCTGAGAAAGATATCCTGGCCCCTAAAATTCTTGCCTCCTAACTGATTTTGCCAGGGTGCCAAGATAACTACTCACTCTAAGTCACTTTTCTAAAAGATAGCTTACAAAGTAAAAAAAAAAAAAAAAAAAAGGGTAGCATAGGAGAAAATGTGAACCAGTATCACTTATTAACAACCTCTAGGTTGAGTAGAGATCAGAATCCTAAGGCAAAGAGATGGGATAAAGAAATGCTGGGGACCAGACGGGAGATACATAGAAAAATCTGGAGCTAGGAGCACCCACAGTACCTAGAGTGCTGAAAACAAACACATAACTGTCAAGTGTTGTTGAATTTTACCTGTTTCATGGTTTTGCCTAGAGCTTATCCTACATATACCTTAGGTATTCCAAACCTATAAGTGCAAATAATTCATGTCAAAGGTATCACAGTTTAACTATGATTAAAAACAGGAAAATATAAACCTAAATTTTCTAAAGAAATTCAGAAGGTCTGATACATCATTTTCTAGTGTATAGAATTCTTCTTGACATATATTGATTTATCAGAAGTCTTTCACTAAAGAAAGACATTTCGTAGTTATATAACCCCCCTCTAATATCCACTAATAATATTTCTTTAAAAATCACTACGAAAAGAAACAAACACCTTTCAGGCTATCTAGCATAAACACTAGTTATTTAAATAAACTTAAGAATCTGAAGATGAGGTCTTACTATTTGGGTTTTTATTTTTTAGTTTCTACTGACTTAAAAATAGACATTTAAAGATAATATGAATTATTTAGGGCTGTAATTACCAGGGTTTTTTGTTCTACAACTTGGCAAACAGCCATTCTTGCAATCACAAAAAGTCACACTTCAGTCTGAGTTATGGATGGTGCAATAATTCACACCTTGGACATTGTTTCGCCTCAGTATCTTACTGCTTCATTAGAGATGTTTATATTTGGATAGTTTGCAAATGTTCAGTATGAAAGACAGAATCCAAATGTGCGAACCAGACAAGAGAAACTTACTGGCAATTTGAAAGCTCTGAGGCTATTATTAACAAGCAAGCCAAAAAGTTACTTTTCCTTTCACTGTTTAGAAGTTTGCCCTGGAGACATGCGTGGATTTTCTTTAAAATTATTAAGACACTACCTAAAACAACTTGTCATCAAATTATAAAATACGCGCAAGTAGTTCCCAGCTTTCAAAGGTGTTCTGTCCTAAAATTTCCTTATGTAGGGTGGCTATACATCCCTGTTTATCCGGGATAGTCCTGGGGTATTATTAATAGCACCCTCTTCCACTCCCAAAAGCACTCAGTTTGGATGATAAATTATTTGGAAACCCTATTTGTTACGTCTCTCTAGTTTTTAACCTAGGATACAACCTCCCATAGAGAGAGAAGAAATAAAAGCCTTTTTAAAAACCATCACTTAAAATTAATTTCTAGCAACAGAAATGAAATACTCATGTCACAGCATTTCTATGAGAAAGTAGGCTTGAAATTTAAACTTGACATTTCTCCGTGAGCCCATGTCATTTTCTTGGACCTGCAACAACATTCTTTTTGCCACTTGACAGATACCTGATTTAGAGATTCCTTCAGCTCCAAGTTACTAATGGTTACCTGTTCAAGCCGAGCTGCAGAGGTCAATGGGGAACAGAGACAGAAATCTGGAGACAGAGAACAGGATGGGGGACCCTGGAGGGCCATGCATAAGGAGAGGGTGTGGATGGAGGAGAATTAAGGGCAAAGAGCTATGGGGTGGAGTCCCCTACCAGCAGGATCCCCAAAGCTACTTCAGGCCTTGATCAGCAATAACCCCACCCCATTCAGATGCCTCCTCCCCACCTGCCCATAGAGTCACGATGGAAAACACAAGGCTCATCTTCACCCTAGTTCAGTGGGTATGCCTGGGGTGTTTAGCTGCTCTGGGCCTCAGTTTCCTCACCAACAATAAGGAAACACTTACATAAATTTTTAGGGTTCTTTTGGGACCGAATGAAACACTTTTTGCTACACACTGCCCAGTATTGCCCATAGCTAGCACTCGACAAGTGCCAGGCCTATCGTCAGAAATCCTTCTTCTCTGCAAACCTTGCTTTCCGATTTTAATCCGGGAAATCTGTCCTTCCTGCCCCACCAAAGAAAAGACCCCACTCATGTAACTTTTTCCTACTCTCCCTGCCCGGAGGCACGTTAGTAGACTTAAGAACAACAGCCACACCTTCCTCCTATCTTCCATGCAAGGCCTTAGTGTGTAGGGTGGGAGGAGGCAAGGAGCCAGTGAGATTTACCCAAGTACAGATGCCGGGCGAGCGGCATCGCTTCCATCCCATGACTGCCACCATCGCCCTGGCTGTCCAGAATGCCACTCTCTACTCTTGAGGTAGGGAATAAGGGGACTTAAAGTGTCCTTGGATGCGGAAACAGGGTGTCCACCCCATGTAGAGAAGATGAGCAAGTGAAGTCTGCAGGTACAGGAGGGAGGCGGTCTGTTGGGTGAGTACGTGCCTGGCCATGAGCCATCCTGCGGATGCCTTCACCTGACGGTAATGAGCAGGGCTTCAGGCACAGCTCCTCTCCCAGGCGTCATTCAAACATCATCTATGGGGACAGTTCAGGCCCCGTCTGTCTCCTGGACATTGGGGCGGACCATGGACAGCACTCATGCGGCCATGCGGACCCGTTTTTCCTCTGGTCCTCCTTGGTCCATGAGGCCCGCAGTCACCATCCTGAGGCTCCCTGCAGCCATCTGGATACTCTGCCTGTTCCCCCCCCAGTCTCTCTGAGCTCTGACAACAGCCAGGGACTCCAGTTAACTGTGCTCCATGGCATCTAGGCTGCCCCTGCCATGCTGTGCCAGAAAACTCTGTAATGAAGATCTGTCCTTTTTGCCTGACCACCACCTGAATCTCCTTGCTGTGTGTAGAGAATTTCCCACCAAGCAGAGTCCTCTTTCCCTCCGTAAACAGAAAGTACCCTATAGTATGCCCGGCACGTGCAGGTGATCTTGCCATTCTTCCCACCAAGACATGAAATCCGTGTACTCCTTGAATCTGTGCTTGACCATGCAACTCACTTTGGCCAATGAGACATTCGCAAAAGTGACCAAGCAGGGGCTTGAAAAGTGGTTAAGCACTAGGGCGTATTGCTACCGGGAACCCTGCGATTACCACGTGAAAAAGTCTGGTCTAGCGTCCTTGAGATCAAGAGGCCACCTTGAGAGGGGTTCTATCCCAATTATCCCAGTGAAGAACTCAGATATGTGAGACATCCTAGGTCATCCAGCCCCAGCTGAGCCAGCCCAGACCAGAAGAATCTCTCAGCCAAACCACAGAATTCTGAGAAATAACTCAATGTATTGTTTTAAGTGACCAAGTTTTGGAAACTGTTAGTTATGCAGTGACAGCTAACTGATAACAGCAAGTGTAGCTTTGTGAAGATGCAAATGTACCCACTTTTAAGCATCTGTATGGTGAGCTATTATGTGCCAATGGGAAGCCAGGGAGGGAATAAAAAGGTTCTAATAAGGACTGGGGTTTGTCAATATGGTTGTTCATTTTGATCAGAGTTGTCGAATTGGTGCCAACATTTTAAAAGTTTAAATTCAACACAGAACTTTAAAGAGAAATTCCATGAGTGTTGGGGGTTACTTCAACCATGACAGTCCAGGGTTCCATGAAAGCAACACGAACCATAATAGCTCAGGAATTCTGCCAGAATTCTGCCATTTCCACACCCAGATGTTTCCATGCCACTCACTGTCGGTTTGATAGATTTCCCGAGCAAAGACTCCATGTCTTTTTCATTAACTTAATTAGCCTCATTTTCATTAACTTAATTTAGCTTCATTTACATGGTCTAGCACACTACCGGAGGAAGCAGCAGTCCTAAATCAGTCTATGAATTTTCATCTGAGTCCTGGCTCCTTTACTCCAATCTGTGTGACCTTATAAAGTTCCTCCATGAGTTTACACCTCAGTTTCTCCATTTGTAAAATAATGGCACTGATTAGATTTATTTCAAAGGTCTCTCTCAAACCCAACTTTTTCTTATTATGTCAATTTATCTTAAAAAAAATTTTTTTAAATAATACTTCCCAAATCACTTTCAACTAGACTAGCTTTACATGCCAACTGATTAGGGAGTTCCTTCTATTTCTTCCTGCCTTGTCAGGCTCCTGACATTTACAGTGGGTCATTTGTACCTTAGTTTTTTACATGCCTGTAAAAGTCCTTGAGAGCAGAGAACTATGAAGGATTCTCCTAACATACTGCTGCTGCCCAGCACAGTAGGCACTTTAATTAAACGACACAGTTACATTAAATCCAACTGCCATTCAGATTCCTATGACAAATTTCAATACCTTCTATTTTTATTGCCATAGGAAATCAATTCTGGTTATAAAGTAAGCCCTGGAAAAAATTTTTAACTCAGGCCATTTATACTGAAAACACCAATTAACAGGAAATAACGTTTATATATAGTTAATCACATGTTTCAAATCAAAGTATAAGTTACAGCCAACTCTTGATTATCCTTGGCAATGTGGGAGGGCACGGGGTAAGCACACTTGTAGATAAACATTATCCAATCTAAATCTAATCTAAATTCAACAGCAGGGACCCCTTACATTCTCATGTGAAGATACGGGACTCACAAGGAACTTATTCAGAAGAAAACTTAAATAAGAAGCTTATTTCATCCATAAAATGAAATACCACGCAGCAATTAAACAGAAGAAGGAATGTAATAATATAAACATGATCCTATTTTTCTTAGCAACTATATTAGAATACCCCGAGCCCAAAGAGAGAACTATTCTGCAGTAAGCATGATCTATAATGTGTTTGCCTGAGACAGTGAGGGAAGGGAAGGGCAGAGGAGGGAGGGAGATGGGAGTTTTGGAAGGTAGGGGAGGGGAGAGAGAAAAGGGAAGGGCAGAGCACCCCAGGTTGGCCCTGCACAGAGTGTAAAGTATCCGTGGATGCGGGAGCCCCTGGTTGGAGGTAAGGGCTGGAGAGACTTGGGACAGCAGACTTCTCTGCTATGGTTACTAACTCTTACCTACAGAATCTTTGATAGGGTTTATAGCACTTTGAGTGCTTTTATGCAAATAGATTATTTGGGGATGGGGCAGGGAATGTGGAAAGGGACTGAAGTTGTACACTGTACTGCATGGTAGGAAAACAAAATTATATACAAAAACATTAAACATATGGGTTACAGTTATAGTCACAGCTACTGACATAAAAAGATTTCCAACATGTACTTTCACAAAAACAACTTTATTGAAGTAAAATTCACATACCACAAAACTCACCCATTTTAAGTATATGACTCAATGATTTTTAGTAAATTTACCAAGTTGTGTAACAATCACCATAATCTAGAATTAGAACATTGCCATCACCCCGGTAGTATCCATGGTGCCATATGGTTAATCCCTGTTCCCATCATCAACCTGGGCAAATACTAATCAACTTTCTGTCTCCACTGATTTGACTTTTTGAACATTTCTTACAACTGGAATCACACTGTGTGATCTTCTGTGCCTGGATTCTTATACTTATTATAATTATTTTTTGAGGTTTATCTACGATAAAGCATGTTTCAGAATCCATTCCTTTTTATTGTTGAATAGTATTCCATTATATGGATATACCACACTTGCTTGTTCATTCTCCAGCTGATGAACATTTGGGCTGTTTCTACTTTTCAGCTATTATGAATAATGCTACCGTGAACATTCGTATGCAGTTCTTTGTGGTAACATACCAACACAGATCTTAAGGTGAAGGGAGAAAGTTGTAGAACAGCATCAATTCCAAAAGCTTCATCTTGGAAATTAGGATGCATCATACAATCAATCATTACATATCAGTCAAAGTCCCAAAAAGAAACAGATGATATATTCAAATTAGGATAATTTGAAGAAGCTTTAATAAGGGAACTAAATATAAAGGTAAAGATGGAACCAAATAAGGAAAGAGTCAGTCACGTAGATAAGAGTTTGCCACCTTGAATGCAAACTGTTGTGGCCCCTGTAGAAAACAGCATGGATATTCCTCAAGAACATTAAAAATAGAATTACCATATAATCCAGTAATTCCACTCCTGGGTATTTACCAAAAAAATATGAAAACACTAATTCAAAAAGATAATGCACCCTTATGTTTATTGCATTATTTTCAATAACCAAAATATGAAAGCAACCCAAGTGTCCATTAATAAATGACTGGGTAAATAAGATGTGGTGTATGTGTGTGTGTGCGTGCGTGTGTGTGTGTATACATATAATGGTATATGTATATATACATAACTGTGTATGTATATATGTATACATATGCATACGTACGTATGCACACACATATATAATACAATGTTACTCAGCCATAAAAAAGAATGAAATCTTGCCACTTGCAACAACATGGATGGATCCAGAGAGTATAATGTAGAGACAAACACAAAACAGACTTGTAACTATAGAGAACAAACTGGTGGTTACCAGAGGGGAGGTTGGGTGGGGGGGATTGGGTGAAGTAGGTAAATGGGATTAAGAGTACAATGATTGTGGTGAGTACTAAGTAATGTATAGGATTGCTGAATCACTATATTGTACACTAATACAACTAATATAACACTGTATGTTAATTACATTGGAATTTTAAAATAAATTTTTAAAAAGAGTTTGCCATCTTGAGAAGAAAGCACCCTTCTATCAAGGAGAACATTCAGAACAAGGTACTCTGGGACAGAGCTATATGAATAATTCCTCCTTCCTTACTCCTCCCCTTACCTCTGATCTCCCTCAGGGGTTCTCCACTGGCCACGCCCAACTGGAAGACAAAATCCAAGAGGCCACTGACTCGGTCCACAAAGACCAGCCTTCCGAGGCAGAGAGCGGGTAGAGAAGGGTGGAGAATGAACGTGGAAGAATAATCAATGTACATATCTGGTACAGTGTGTCAAAGTTAAATTGGCAAAATTTTCTTCTTTCTTTAGTGATACATAAAATAATGATTCATCTTCATTTGAAAATATTTGATTTGATGAAATAAGATATGATCCCAATTTGGTAGGAATCATTATTAATAATAAATTGTTCATATACACACGAAAAAAATCTAGACGTATATATCTCATGTTACTGGGGGAGTTTAAAAGGAAGCTTTCTTGTCAACGTTAAAATTTTCTGTAATGTTAGGATTTTTACAGTGAGTATATCCTATTACCAAGACTTAGATATTCATGTTTCCTGAACACTGAGCCTTGTTTTTATTCTTCAAACTTCCTTTCATTCCTACTAACTCCCCTTTGTCCACACTGTTTTCTCTAACTGATACAGAATATGGCCTTCTGCCTTAGATTTAGAATGTGTTTTAATAAACACATGTCATACAGAGTAAAGATTTTTCTTTTTTTTAAAGATTTTATTTATTTATTTGACAGAGAGAGACGCAGCAAGAGAGGGAACACAAGCAGGGGGAGTGGGAGAGGGAGAAGCAGGCTTCCCGCGGAGCAGGGAGCCCGATGCAGGGCTCCATCCCAGGACCCTGGGATCATGACCTGAGCCGAAGGCAGACGCCCAACGACTGAGCCACCCAGGCGCCCCCAGAGGAAAGATTTAATAAACAATTCAATTAATAAATGAAAGTGACTTGAAGCTAGTCGTCTAATCATTGATCACACTGGTGATCTCATAGCCAAGTTACAAGGAAATTAAATACCACAAGAAAAATCCTGATGAATCGAGAGAAAAATGAGGAGGAAAAGGGAGGAAAAAAGGAGAACAATAATTCTAAAGCAAGAGAAAAGGTTAAGATAAGATAAAATGGAATTTTTCTGAAGAAGGTAGAAGTAAATGGTTAAGATTATTTTTTGCCTCTAAAATATGTATTATTTACTTCCAAGTCAAAAATGGACATAATCTTTTTTTTTTTGAAGATTTTATTTATTTATTTATTTGAGAAAGAGAAACAGAGATAGCAACAGAAAGCATGAGTGAGCACGAGCCAGCCTGGAGGAGAGGGAGAAGCAGACTTCCCGCTGAGCAGGGAGCCCGAGGCAGGGCTTGATCCCAGGACCTAGGATGACCTGAGCCAAAGGCAGATGCTTAACCAACTGAGCCACCCAGGCACCCCAATATAATCTTTTCTGATGAGCCCAAAAGAAGTTATTTTTTTTAAGATTTTATTTATTTGACAGAGACAGCAAAAGAGGGAACACAAGCAGGGGGAGTGAGAGAGGGAGAACCAGGCTTCCGGCTGAGCAGGGAGCCTGATGCGGGGCTCGATCCCAGGACCCTCGGACCACTACCCAAGCGGAAGGCAGACGCTTAACGACTGAGCCACCCAGGTGCCCCCAAAAGAAGTTCTAATAATAAACATTTATGATGGCAAAGAAAACTGTAAGTTTTGAAGTGATAATGAAAAAAGTCAAGAAATGATGCTCTTGAAATCAGTTTCCCATAGAATGTTCCAGAATCTATCCGCCTTCTCTATCCACACTAAACCTTCACCAGCATTCAGTGTTGTTTTTTTAAAGATATATTTATTTTAGAGAAAGAGTGGGGGGATGGGCAGAAGGAGAGAATCTTCAAACAGACCTCCCCAAGCCCAGAGCCCAGAGCCCAGCCTGGAGCCCGACTCGACTTGGGCTTGATCTCACAACCCTGAGATCATGACCTGAGCTGAAATCACAAGTCCAATGCTCAACCAACTGAGCCACCCAGCATTCAGTGTTGTTTTATTTAGAATATTACAAAATGCCAAGAAATACCTTTCAGAGTTTCCTGAGATGAGCCATGGGCTGATATTTTAATAACATGTAAAAGGTGACACCTCAGTTTTTATTTTCTAATTTGTAAAAATTCCAATTCCAAAAAAAAAAAAATCTCAATTCCACAGTATTTCAGGAACATGATGCAGCAAATCATCTTTTGTGAACAAGGATGAACAGTTAAGCATAATTTATAACATCATTTCTATGGGAAAATGCATTCCAAGTTCTCAACAACCAACTCACAAACAAACTTTTGGAACCCGACCCATTCCTATGTTAAAAACTGCCTGTACTGGTTTCAACCTGTGAACTCACCAACACTGTGGTCAGGGTTGTTAGCAAAATAGCTCAGTTGGCTCATTTAACTATTCCATTCCACTTATTCATTTGTCCATTCATTCATGCGTGCAATGCGTGCATGTATTCAGCAAATATTTATTGAGTGCCTACTTCAGCAGGGCACCAGGCTAGAAGTGGGATGATGGGGACACAGAGTAGAATAACACACAGTCCTGCCAGCAGGAAACAAACTTCTTAGCAGAGCAAGCAAACCAGCAACTCAACTCAAATGTGTTGTAAAAAGAGAAAAAGAAATAAATGTAAAGGGGAAGTCATTCCAAGAAGAGAGGTCAGGATCCTGGCCCCTGTGAGCAGGGAACGCAAGGAGACCAGTATTCTGAAGAGTGCAGGGCAAGACCTGCCCTTGTGGAGAATGAGGCTGGACCGGTGATCACAAAGGAATTAATAGACCATTTCAAGGAAGAAAACCCTTATTTTTTGGCCCCTGTTGGCAAACCTTTGATGATGGGTTTCAGCATGCAAATGAAATGTTTAGGTTTGTATTTTGGTTAGCTCATTCTGGGAACCCTACAGAACTTGGGCCAGCAAACTACAGCCTGTAGAACTTTGTGGCCTTCAAGCTATGAATAGCTCTTACGTTTTTTAATGGCTTTTTAAAAATCAAAACAAGAGTAATATTTTGTAGCACATGAAAATTCTATGACATTCAAACTTCAGTGTCCATAAGGTTTTATGGGAACACAGTCACATCCATCCGTTTACAAAGCATCAGTGACTGCTGTCGCAACGGCACAATAACAATGGAGACTATATTTACTATCTGCCCCTTTACAGTTTGCTGAGCTCTGATAGAGAAGACGGATGAAAGAAGAAAGCCTATGCAAGGGCTTCTGGGTCTGAAAGACCAGTTGAAAAATGACCCGGCACTGAACTAGGGTTAAGTGGTAACTGGGGTGGGGAGAGTAGGGTAGTTTCAGGACATAGGGTATCAAATCAGCAAGGTGCATGGATGAAATCAAAGGTCATGTCAGGGATAATTTCAGGTTTCAGTTCTGAAGAACTAGGAAGGAGGGGGGGTTGTACTCCACCTGAGTGAGAAGACGCAGGACAGATGGGTGGATGAGGTGCACTGGATACGGCTGCAGGCTAGGGATGTAGCTGCAATAAACCCTCAGCCACTTCACCTCTGTACGCTCAAATCCACACATCACTTTTCACATGCCAAATACGGACTTTGTTTTCTCGGCAGATGAATGAATATTCTGAGCAATCATGTGGTGACAGTGCTTATCAGCCAGATGTTCGGTTCTGGCTGTAACAGCAACATATTCCCACAATGTTTGTGTGATTGTTTGGTTACTGGGGTATATTACATTTTAGGCTTACTATTTTATTAACCAAATGAAAAAAAGGCAAAAAGAAAAAGAAAATTAAGGTGTTGACACTAATGATAAGAAATATAAGTATCATTAAAGGCAGAAATTAGGGGCGCCTGGGTGGCTCAGTCATTAAGCGTCTGCCTTCGGCTCAGGTCAGGATCCCAGGGTCCTGGGATCAAGCCCCACATCGGGCTCCCTGCTCCACGGGAGCCTGCTTCTCCCTCTCCCACTCCCCCTGCTTGTGTTCCCTCTTTCACTGTGTCTCTCTCTGTCAAATAAATAAATAAAATCTTTTTAAAAAATTAAATAAATAAATAAAAATACAATCAGAAATTAGTAAGCATGTCCAAATAGCCACTGGTTTTAAGTTGACGAATACATGATCCATTATGAAGGAAAAGCAGCAAGGAAAGCAGGTACACATTTGAGGAAATATCTTCTAGTTGAAGACAATGTCTAAAAAGGGAGGTGTCATTAGGGGCTCTATAACCATTTTCTCACACACATATCCCAATGCTTCTGGAGTATATTTGACTTTTGTATGTGTAACCATCCGACACATTCTCCAGAACTCATTTTTCTAAGAGTAGGACACTCCTTGCTTTCATCTGGGAGCAGAAGCTGAGAAGATACAGATGATAAAAGTAACCAAAGAGAACAAACGAGAAGAAAGGGTTGCATCCTGGAGGAAACCAGTGCTTACTGGTTAAGCTGGGTTAAGGAAAGCCCCCAAAAGAAACTGAAGTAAGACACCCTGGGAGGTGTGCAGAGAACCAGGGAAATTAGACCTACCACGGCAGAAGGGAGCTGATGCGCAAGGTGTCAAGTTTTGAGAAGGAGAAAGTTATGACCGTTGCAAAGACAGCAGCCACCACTGTCTCTGCCTAAGACTTCTTCTCTTTCTGTTAATAGCACCCTTTTCCCACTCCTCGTCATGTCATCTGAATGTACTGATCCCACCCATAGCTCCAAAGATGGGCCATGACTAGCTTCAGTCGATCCTCATCTTGGCCCGAGTGACTGATCGGTTTGGGGATGGGCAGGAACCCCAGCACAGACAATGGAATGCAGAGAGGTATTCGAGGGGGCTTCTGAGAAAAACGCATTCTCTCGGTCTTTCCTGGAAGGTTTAACGTGAGGATGTAAAGCCTGGAACGGCTGGCAGACACGGCCGTGAGAGGGAGAGTCTAGAGCCGGGAGTGGAAAGGTGAGTAACTGGTGCTCGGGAGCGTTAAGGATGAAGCCAAACCATGGAAGGCAAAGCAAGGAGATGGAGAGAGTCCAGGTCCTTGTGAATCACTTCAGGCTCTGGATGAAGCCTCACCTAGGGCCAGCCCTCACTTCAGATTTTCAGTTACATTAGCCAAGAGTCCCCTGTTTTATTTAAGTCAGTTAGAGCAGGTTCAACGAGACAAGACAAAGAATCCCAGCTGATAAGAGGAGGTCACTGGTAACGTCAAGGAAAGCGATTTCAGTGGACTGGCAAACATGTTAAATGTGAACGATTTCTCTTAGAAGAAATGCGAACAAAAAAAAGGACTGTCGGCAGCACCCAAAAAAGGATGAGGTGTGGCCACAAGAGGATTGTTTTTAGTTTATTTGTTGTCGTTGTTCACTGCTTGTTTGCTTGCTCGCTTGTTTCAAGATGCAAGATACCGGAATCTGATTTGAAAACTAACAGTAAGGATCTAGAGTAGAAGAGAGAGTTGAAGATATAGAAGGGAAAATGAACAACTGGTACAAGATCCTTCCACTTTCAAATTATGGAGGGAAAGACTTTATGCTTTCTGGTCACTAAACCTAAGGAAATCTATGACAGAACCATCTGGAAAGGGATCTTAAAAGTGTTCAAGAAAATCTGAAAATTAGTTTTATTTCCTTTACTTTTACTGAAGACATTTTTTGAAACGATCAAAGTCTTCATTCTGGACAGAAGAAAGCTTAAGGAGACTACAAATAAGGGCCTTCCAAAAATTTACAAGACTGGCCAAAACAAGATCTCGTTCACCAATTTTCACTATACAAAGACCAGTTGGCATCCCCTAACCTTAAAAGAGATTTATTTCCTATGAATAAAAATTACTGTTTCCAATAGAAAGTTATGATCACATAGTGGACGTTTAAAGAAACCACCATATTTCCAGACCTTTGAGGCCTACGAAACAAGAAAGCACTTGATCATCTCTCCCACAGCATGTCGCTGGGCTACCAGAACCATGGGCCTCACACCTCAAATTCTCAGGTCTAATGAGGAGCTCGTACCATCCATAAATGAAATGATATATCTGTGAAAAATGTAGGACTGTGGTAACTGCCTGAATGAAGATCTTTGATAGATATGAACTCTGGGTCAATTTACGCCAAAGCTGAACAGTTTAACTGTCTATTGAAATGTGACCTGTCAAATCTGAGTACAATTGAGAGATTAACCCAGTTTTCACATTTTAATGTAGATACTTGGCATGTCGCACTGGGAGGAAGCGGGGAGGGACCAAATCCTTGATACTACGAACAACAACTGTTTGACACCCCCATTTGGACATTCACGTCCACGGAAATAAAATGCATTTTTTGTGGATCCAGAGGAGCTGGAAGCCGACGAAAACAACCTGCCCTTTGAAAATTACAGAATCGGAGACTGGAGGGCATCTAAAAGTCATCACATTCCTTCCCTACCTCGCGGTCACACTTCCCAATTCATAATGATAGAACCCAGTTCAATTTGGTGCTCTAACCCCAAATCCACTCCTCACGTAGAGCAGTGCATGCTCCAGCCATTCCCCTTCTCCCCCTCACGTGAATGCAAAGGAAACATCTGCAGAATTCAAATGTACATTTTTTTCCCAATATGCCTTTACCTCATAACAGTGCTTACGAGTGATTCAGAGACAGGTTACAAATCTGGGAGGAGTCACGATTTTTTTTTCCTGTTTAAAGTTAATAATAACAGCTAACGTATTACAACATGCCTTACACAGAGCAAGGTCCTTACGAATATTGTTTCATTTAATCATCTCGGCAAACGCCATGATAGAAGCCTTCCTTTTCTCATCACGCCTGCATTGTAAGTGAGGAAAGAGCAACACGGAAGGGATACACACGTGGCCCAAGACCACAGGGTCCCGAGAAGTAGAGGCGGCCTTCTGAGCAAGCAGCCTGGCCCAAAGCTGTGCCCTTCACCACCGCACCACACCACCTCTGAGCAGGGGAGGAGACAGGGAAGCAAACGGGTGATAATTTAAGATCACTTTCAGGTCAGAGATTCTGGGACTCCAACTTAGATTTATCCGGCTCCGGTGAAGTACGTCCACCTCAACTGCCACGGGAACACGGATGTACCTTGCGCAGATGATTTATCTGCAGCAACGGCACGGCACTTGAAACGGCAGAGTTAGAATGTGTGACTCAACGGCCATCCTGCTCACCAATGGCAAAGTGACTTCTATTCCACCAACGTCACATTACTCTCTTTGCCTGCCAAGTGCAGGCCCGACCAGGCCTACAGTTTCCATTTTAGCTCAGTCCCCGGGGAGAAAAGCTTTTATTTGTGAAAGCAGATTCTTGCCACACAAAAGTAATCTAAGAAACTAGCCGATTTCTAACATATGGCTTTAGCAGCACACGTTCCCCCAAGTAGATGACAAAAGGAGAATGGCTCATGAAGGGGCTTGAGACCAGGGATGGCGAGGATTTCTATTTTGAATCTCGAGACTGCAGTGACCGTGGACAACTTCTGCTCTTCAGTACAGCACGGCTCCCTGCTCCGCAACCTGACGTCAGGGGAAAGGAGAGTGCGCGAGAGCCATGCCTCTGAGCAGCTTCCAAAGAGTGGTCTTAAGAATATAAAGTCTACTAAGTTGCTCAACATGGTGTAGCCTGAGTGTCTGGAAACAAGTATGCTATTCTGCTTGGGCTGGAGTGGGCGGGATTGGAAGAGGCCGTTTCTACTCATGGCCCTTTTGTGAGTGGCGATTATGCAATCCAACCATGTCCCCATGCTCTTTGTAAAGTGTGAATCAAATTTTCTGTCAGGGAATAGTATTTTCCACACTCGTGTAGAGAATCATTTGAAAAACCCTGGTTGCTTGCCAGTTTTTTAAAATTCTGATTCTATGTGACAAGAGAATGTGTCATTTTTTGCCCAAAGCCCTCTGCCAGTCTCCACATGCCGAGAGACAGACCTCTGTGGGTGGCTGCTTCTTGATGACACCAATGTCCATCACCTTGCGTGCCCTTCAGCAGAGGTGAATCCAGGGCTAGAAAGCCTCCAGCTTCTATGATATTCCTTCCTGTAACAGGCTGTCAGAAATAGGAAGAGGTCTGGCTCCCCAACTTCTCTGACGGTGCACCTCTTCAAGTAAAATACTACTGGGCATGCCCTTCATAAATGTACATTCATTTTTATATAAATTATGTACCCATGTTACTGGCCCATGCTAGTTACATTATAAAACATATACAAACTGCCACTTTTAAAAGAAGACATGAATAGTAGGTAAAATTATAGAAGTTCTAAGATTTTCTTCTACACTAAAATGGATGCCCATGCTCCATGTTGGAGACCCTGATCTAACTCAATCCCTTCATTTTGTAGACGATGACCCTCAACTCAAAGAGATAAAACTAATTCCAAAAGGCATCACCGAGTTTACTGAGAACCCACATACCCTGACCCTAGATCAGTACTCCTTCTTGAAGGTTGTCAACAGTAGTTTGTGCGACCTCCTTTCGGGGCATCTGTAAGCACATGAGGTGTCTGGGTTTGTCACAATGCCCGGGCATGTTCCTGGCATTAATGGTGTGGGCGGGGATACCAAACATCCTGCAATCTACAGAACAGTTCCCCACACAAGGGAACTCCTACTCCAAGTGTCAATAGAGCCCCTTTTGGGAGCAACCCTCTCAAGACGGGCTTCCTTTTCGCAGCAGAAACTTCATCAGTAACAAGTCTGTGTTATACTCACTGCACCAGCCGTGCTCTTGGGTCCTTATAAGTCACATTGATTCCATTTCACTTTTTTCCACAATATTAATCACAATATTTGTCAAAGAGAGACTCATGGCTAGAGCCTTTGTACAATTCCTATCATTTTATGTTCTGCTCTACCGGAGTTTCTTAACCTTGGCACGACTGACGTTGGGGCTGGATGATTCTTTGTCGTGGGGGGCAGTCCCATGCAGTGCAGATGTCTCAGAGCATCCCTGACCTCCACCCACCAGAATGCAGTAGCATCCCTCCATGACAATCAAAATGTCTCTAGGCAGTGCCGATCAGCCCCGACTGAGAACCACTGCTGTGAGGCTAAGGCCGCCAGTAAGAAATCTACAGGGGCACAACGGACATGAGCCATCCCATCACCTCATCTTTAATTTCTTCTGTCACTATCAGTCTATGGCTTGGTGTGAAGACGGAAGACAGAGTCCACACATCATAGGGAAGATGATCTGTTCAGCTTTGTTCCTCCAGTCCAGTAACAACGCCTGGCATGTAGCAGGGACACTTTCAGTATTTACTGACTGAAAGGAGCCTCCTTCAGAGCAGCACATACCTTAGTTAACTCAAGCCTTAATAAATGAGCCTAATTCCAGTAACACAAGCCCCAAAGACCTTCTTGAGAAAACATCAGAAAGTACCCATTATGACAGCTTTGTAATATATAAAGGATTTGTGGTGTGGTTAATCATTCCATCTTTGAACAACCCAACCAGAAAGTAACCATCAGATTATCGTGCCTCTTGTTATCAGTGAAGCTCGGCATCCAATTGCCTTTCCTATTTTGCAGTGGCCTTAGTTTATCTTAACATCCTTCTGTATTATCTGGGAAAGCATTTGAATTGCCAATCTGAAAACAGGGCTGTGCAACATGCTTTGAATTAGAATAGAATTTCAAATTTGGCCTGCTTAAATTCATATCCAGCAAGCTATTTATGACTGCTAAGCAGGGATTTTTTTTTTTTTTTTTTTTTTTTAAGAGCAAACTTCAGTGAGCTGCCCTGGGGATTTTTTTTTTTTTTTTCTTATGTTGGGATTCTATAATCCAGAAAACCTAAGTCTTCAGTTTAAAAATAAACAAGGCTCCCTGGAAAATAACAGACTTCCAAATACAGAAAGAAATGCACCCCTTATCCTGCTAGTCCCAGGAACGAGGGCACCTGCAGGCCCCCAGCAGGCTCGTCCTGATGCAGCCACACTTGCCCATTCCTTTGCCCTTGGCTCTGACGAAGGCAGCCTCCTTAGGGTCGCACCAACAAGCTAGGCCGTCTCACCTTTGGGCCTTCTCTCGTATTGGCCCCCCACCAGGAATGGTGCCCCAGTTCCCTCTTCCAAGGTGAATCCCATCAGTTACATTCCCTCATCTAGGAAGCCTTCTCTGACACCTCCAGCTCTCCTAGACAGCCCTCTCTTCAAAGCCGCTACCACACCCTTCCCCACTTAGCCAAACCTTGTCTTCCAGGGCTTGGCTATGACTTCCTATAGGCTAAACTGGTCTCCCCAGTCAAGACTAAATTCTCTGAGCATCCATGCCACCCATGCCCCACCAGCATCCTGCTCAATTCTGGTCATGTGGCCAGTGCTCAATGAAAACTTGTTCACCATGCTATTTCAGATTATCCTAAATGTATGAATCTATGCCCTATTCTTTCTGGACATTTCTTTTGGACTCCTTGTGATTTGCATAAATGTAAGGTCCACTTTGGCCCTTCTCTTAACAAAACCCACAAAATGGATTCTCATTGGGATGGCTGTGGGCAGTGGGTTTTCCAGCAGGCTCCTAAGAGTATCCCTAAGGAGGTTTCATTCACACTCACTACAGAAAGAGACCCACCACACCCCCTGCCACCATCCCACTCATCCCTTGTTCTCTAAGGAGAGAGACACTATGTTACTAACTGCCAGCTCACAACCCCAGGTGGTGGGATAAAGGAGTATGCAGCCTTGGTTAAAGTTAGCTCCTAGGAACAAAGGTCATTCATGGTAGGAATGTAAAATGGTGTCGCAACTTTGGAAAACAGTTTGACAATTTCTTAAAATGTTAAACATCACACACATTAGGATGGTTCTATTTTTTAAAAAATTCTTTTAACAGAAAATAATAAGTGTTGGCAAGGCTGTGGAGAAACTGCATCCTGGTGCAGCCACTCTGGAAAACAGCGTTGAGGTTCCTCAAAAAGTTAAACACAGAACTACCCTATGATCCAGCAACTCCATTTCTGGGTATATACACAGAACAGCTAAAGGCAGGATCTCCAAGAGTTAATGTGCACACCACCCATGTTCATAGCACCATTATTCACGATAGACAAAATGTGGAAGTAACCCATGTCCATTGGCAGATGAACAGATAAAAAAATGTGTCATATATATATCTGTGTGTGTCATATATATATATATATATATATGTGAATGACAACACTGTATGATTCCACTTATATGGGTACTGAGATTAGTCAAACTCACTGAGCCAGAAAACAGAATGGTGGTTGCCCAAGGCTGGAAGGAAGGAAGAATGGGAGTTACTTAATAGGTATAGAGTTTTCGTTTTGTAAGATGAAAAAGAGTTCTGGATATTGGTTGCATAACAAATGTGAATGTATCTAACACTACTAAAATGTCCACTTAAAAATAATTAAGATGAAGGGCACCGGGGTGGCTTAGTCGGTTGAGCGTCCGACTCTTAACCTCAGTTTAGGTCTCGATCTCAGGGTTGTGAGTTCAAGTTCCGCAATGGGCTCCACACTGGGTGTGGAGCCTACTTAAAAATAAAAAAATAAAAATAAAAATAATAATAATAATAAAGATGATAAATTTAATGTCCTGTGAATTTTACCACAATTAACATTTAAAAAATTTTTTTTGATCAGCAATCCCACTACAACATATCTTCCCAAGAGAAATGAAAGCATACATCCACAGAAAGATCTGAACACAAATGTCCACAGCAGCATTATACATGAGAGCCAAAAAGTAGAAACAACCCAAATGTCTACAACCTGATAAAGAGATAAATAAAATGTGGCACATCCATATAATGCAATACCATCAAATATAAAAAGAATTAAATACTGGTACTTGCTACAACATGGATGACTCTTTAACATTTGCTAAGTGAAGGGCACTTGGGTGGCTCAGTCGGTTAAGCATCTGACTCTTGAGTTTGGCTCAGGTCATGATCTCGGGGTAGTGGGATCGAGCCTCACATCGGGCTCCGCACTCGGCAGGGAGTCTGCTTGGGATTCTCTCTCTCTCTCTCTCTCCCTCTCCCTCTGCCCCTCCCCACCCCATGCTCTCTCTCTAAAATAAATAAATAAATAAATCTTGGGGTGCCTGGGTGGCTTAGTCATTAAGCGTCTGCTTTCAGCTCAGGTCATGACCCTGGGGTCCTGGGATCAAGCCCCGCATCGGGCTCCCTGCTCAGCGGGAAGCCTGCTTCTCCCTCTCCCACTCCCCCTCCTTGTGTTCCCTCTCTCACTGTCTCTCTCTCTGTCAAATAAATAAATAAATAATCTTTTAAAAATAAATAAATAAATCTTCTAAAAAAATTGCTCTGTGAAAGAAGCCAGACACAAAAGACGACATTTATATGATCCCGTTTGTATGAAAGGGCCAGAAGAGGCAAATCCACAGAGACAGAAGTAGACTCATGACTGCATGGAACTGGGAGTGGGAATAGGAAGCAGCTGTGAAGGCACATGAGGACTCTCACTGGGGTGACAGACATGTCCCAAACTGGACTATGGTTGCACAGTTCAATAGATTTACCAGAAGTCACTGCGTTGTGTGCTTCCAGTGGGTGAGCTATACATGAAGTTACACCTCAGTAAAAAAATTAAGTATAAAAACAAACAACAAGGGTCACTGATCTGCTCTCTTCATGGACTGATGTCCATCTCTTCCCCTCCCCCCATGTTTGAGTTTTAGGAGTTTCCTCTAATGGGCCACAGTTTCACTTCAAAACCATACGTGGGTCTGATCACACCTTGGAAACAGAGATGGACCATCAGATCCATTTGTTCATTCAGTAAGCAAATACTGACTGAGGCACGATGCTGGCTACTCGGGGCAAAATCAGGAACAAGGCAGATGTGGTGCCTTGCAGTCCCAGGGCTAAGAGTCACAGACATATGAGGAGGTGAAACAGAACAGTATGACGTGGTCTACAACACAGGGATGTGCATGTGTGACTAGACACACAGGTGGGGCACCTTAGCTTGAGGTCAGTACCAGCGAGTCCTGAAGACACTCACTCTCAGCTGAGGTCTGAAAAGCAAGTATGGAAACAAAGGGGAAGCAGGGGAGGGAACAGTTTTCTGTGCAGAGGGAATAGTAGGTGCAAAGGCCTAGAGGCAGGAGAGATGGAACACTTGGAGAAGGGGTACTGCTCTGTAATAGTGTGACAGGTGAAGAAAAGGAAGAGAAATTCTAGAAAACAATGAAGCGTGGATCACTACATCAAAAACTAATGATGTATTGTATGGTGACTAACATAACATAATAAAATAAAATTAAAAAAGAAAGAAAGAAAAGAAAATGGGTCAAACCGTAAAGAGCCTCACAAGCATATTCAAAAGTATGGGCTTTATCCTTAGCGGTATAGGGAGACAATGAAGTGCCATCAGCAAGTGAGTAAGAGGATCAACTTTGGAGTTTGGTGGACACAAAATGGAGAGGAGTCAAAACTGGAAGCAGGAAGGTTCTCGAGGAAGGGGTTACAGACCGATGGTGGGCTGGGCCTGAGGAGAGACAGAAGCTGCCATGACAAATATTGTCTGCCTGCCAGAAGTGGCTTATCCTCATGCACCTTGAATCTATTCCTGTGTAGACCTCAGAATAAGATCCCAAGCCCTCCTGGAACTAACCAGGTTAAGGCATTTATTCTAGCTCCCTCCCTCCAGCTGCTTCCGTTGACTCTGACAGCAGCTGTGCTTTGCCCCCCTTAGCCTGCCTCATCCCTATTCGTTCCTGATGTCTGTTTAGAAACCCTTCCTCCAGAAAGCCGTCTCTGACAACCCAGCCATACCCTCGGCTAAAGCCTTCCTCTACATGGGCTTATTCCCTACACAGTATATATTGTGTATTTCTGGAGCGCAAGTGCCCAAGGACTGACCCGTTTGGTCACAAAGTGCATGCTATCCAATAGAACTTTCTATGATAGCACTGATTTTCTCTATCTGTGCTGTCCAATATGGTAGCCGCCAGCTATGTGTAAGCACATGAAATGTGGTTAGTGGGACTAAGAAACTGGGGTTCTTGTTTTATTTTATTTTATTTAGATTTACACAACCACACGTGGCCACCATATCGTTCAGCACGAGGCATTCTCATCTGCAAACGCAGGTACTATATTGTTCACTGCTGAAACCAGCATACAGAGAAGCACTGGGAACATAACGGGAACTCGATAAACATTTCTGAATGAATGAATAATATTCACAGGCTCAGAGCACCAATAATTCTGTTCATTCATTCAATTCACTCATTTGACAACCACACTTATCAAACATCAACAAGGTGCCCGGTACTGTTCTAGATACGGGTCACACATCGAATCCTCTGCTTTCGTGGTACTTACACTTTAGTGGGGAAGGCAAAAAATAAACATGTAAGCAAAACAAACAACTTCACTGAGACAGGTTCTATTAAAAAAAAAAAAAGCCAAGTAAGGGGATGGAGGGTGATGGCGGGAGTGTGGGTTCTAATGACACTATCTCACTGAGACAATCCGCCAGAGCCTCTGCTGGCCCAGCACATATCAAACAAAACTCATGATGAAAGTTAATGGAACAAACTTTAACACAAAGTAAGATAATTGCTCAGAAATAAATTCTGCTCTCTGATCATCTTGTCATAAAAGCTTTCAAGTATGCATTTTTGTGGGAAGGAGGCAGGGGCAAAATTGACCCATATTCTGTTTCAAAGCTATTAATGTGTCAAATGGTTAGCCCCAGCAGGCAGAGAATTTCTGCAAACTTGTGGAGAAAAACATCTTCTGAATTACTGAGTGTCACAACATGTGTCAGAACCAGTGGCCAATCAAAATCTCCGTCTGCAGCATGCACCTTCTGTTTTGCAATTCAATCCACCCCACATCTACTAAGCATCTCCTTAAGTGAGGGGCCGTGTGAAGCTTCAGGATAGGAAACCACTGGTGCTCCCCCCTCCAAGAGCTCCCACACTGGGAAGAACAAGAGAGATCACACATCAAAGTTAATTAATTAATTAATTAATTTAAAATAAAACAAAAATAAAAAGACAATGTGGGCAGAGCACGTCACACCATTTTCTTTCTTTTGGTGAAAGAAAGAAAGCTCCTTCCTGAAAGCTCTTTATCCCTGGTCATAAAGTCTCCAAGGATGCTGTTTTCTCTCCCAAGACCAAGGTTATTTCGTAATTCCACATCGTGCATAAAATGAAATCTTCCTTCACGACCACAGCACCTAACACCCTGAGGTTACAAATCACGTTGCCGGGAAACATGTCAGAAAATAAAGTGCATTTTGTAGGCTGGAAAAAAATTATAAGGCTGGTCGACGGCGTATAACACATATTAGTCACTTACCCAAGAGGAGTTCCCCAGTAAGATTATCTGGACTTTAAAAACACTTGCCCACCTCTCTTGGTTGTGAAAGTTAAGGGCAACTGGGCAGAACAGCACTCTGTAGTTTAAAAAGCCTTGTATAAATGGTCATTAGGATAAAAATGGGCACTCTGCCCTCAGAGCACAAGCCGAGGGGTGCACAGATGAGCCAATATTCGAGAAGAGAGATTGAAAACTTAGCCTCATGAACACAGAAGCAAAACTTCGCCGAGCTCACCCCCAGCTTCCTCCTTGGAGGAGAGGACTAATACACAAGCAAATAAATCTATGTGCAAACCGCCCCACCTCACCTTTGGGAGTCTCCAAGTAGAACCGGTCTGAAGCGCATGCAGACTCACTGTGAGGGGCAGGTGAGAGACACGCATACGCACACACAGGTATGTGTGTGCATGTGTGTGTACATATTACTACGTGTGCAGATGGCACAGACACACTCTCAGGCGGGAAAGGAGTTCGCCTCTCTCGTTAATCAGCACAGCAAGCTTGTGTGGCGGATGACACAAGGCTTACCATTTATGGTGAGGAAAAATCTGTTTGGCCTTATTGCTACTCTACTGAGAAAAGTTTCCTGGGTTTTCCCAGGCTCTGCTTTCATCTTCTAAGCGTCAAAAAACCCTGGAGCTTGACGATAATGCCATCGCCTGGGTCGATGCCATGGAATCATCTTTCTATGATTCCATCTCGATGCAGTGAATATTCCCGTCATCAGCTTCCCTTTCCAATACCTACTGAAAGCTGTAGACTCTGAAAACATGTCTGTGTAACTGAACCACTTCAAAGTTTCTTCATGACACTGTGTTACTACGGAGTCATGTTCCAGCTTTCAGTGTTTGTTTTCTTCAATAGCACCACAATACTTGGTTGGTATTTGCTTGCCTTTAAAAGAAAGGCAAACTCCATCGTTTTCAAAATCCTGTTCTTAAAATGGTTCTGCAGTATTGGGATAGATATAGGAGAGTGTGAAAATAAAAAATCTGGTTCCAAGGCAATTCTAAATCCAAACAGAACTCTCATCTTGAGGCTGTTCTTTGGTGCGATGGTCTCGCTGCGGCCTCCCTAATGTTTAAGAAAATCATGTCCATATAAATTTATTACATATGCTTAAAGAAGGTTTTTGGGTTTTTTTGTTTGTTTGTTTGTTTGTTTTTTAAAGTCTTTGACTTTCCTTTCTATTTGAATAGATAGATGCCAGGGCAGTTTTTCTTTTTCAGTTCCAAATTAATTCCATGTAGGGAGAAAATGTGGATTGAATTGGCAAACTCGTTGGGCTTGGAGAACCCACCAGGGTTCTGAAGGAAGGCTGGGGAGAGCCAGTGTTGAGCGGCCACGCGAAAGTTCACCACGACGCATACCTGGCTCTCTGGTTTCAGTCCTATCTCAGCGGCTCTGTGGTTTCCAGCCCACCCAAAGGCCAATGCGGCCTAGGACTCAGGCTGCAGAACGCCTCACGCTTGCCTGGTAAGTTTATTCTTCCGACAGCTATGGATCTGTAAATATTCATTCTCTATCTGATGAGCGGGATGTGGGGGAGGGGGCTGTCACAACAGAAAGAGATGAAGCAGACAAGGAATGTCACATGTATTATATTAAAAATCAAAACTCCTCCTCTCCTGAATAGCAAATTGGAATCAATCTGATTTGCCCAACAGCATAAGAATGGAGACCTCAATGCATTAAAGAGTGGCATTCAAAGGGGAATGGAGCCACGCTAAGGGGATGGTTGCTGCCAGGAGCCATGGTGCTGGGAAATGTGTGAGGGAAGTGAACAAAGGAAACAGAACATTTCCAATGTCGATTCCAGTTTGCTTGTGTCAGCCCCTCTGTGATCGCCCCCACTGCCACCGCACAATTAAACGGGGTCTGGAAACGTGAAGCAGGGCACCAGGGTGACTGGTTTGTGAGCACAGAAGTGGTCAACCCCAAACCCAGCAGCCGAAGAAGAAGAATGTGTCCAGGGAAGCCCATGGAGTGTGGCTGCGACTCGTGCCCTTGGCCCAGACGCCATACCTGTGTGCAGGCCGCTAGCCACGAAAGCACCACAACATTTAAAAAAACAGCCTTTCCCCCCTTGACAACTGTCCATATAGGGCCTCTCCCCCTAAACGTGGGCAGGCAAGAGACTCCCTCCCCAAAGAAGGGCAACACTGGCAGAGATCTCTGAGAGTGAAAAACTGCAGGTGTATGCGCCCACGTACAGAGCACAGCTTGGACTGTCCTGGCATCTGAACATACCACCTTCTGGAAAGAGACTGAGACATGTCATTTGGTTCTAAAGGCGGCCACTTGCAGTACCCTAATCCCCCAGAGGTTCCTCTTAGAAGACATGCCCTGCTTACAGACTTACAGTGTGAAGCTCCAAACACGGGAAGGCCAGTAGAGTCTAAAGTACCTGTCACGAGCCCGGGCCAGGGTCCCACACCTGCGGTCCCTTAGTAA